>NC_091163.1:40547247-40662247 GCF_040958095.1 Procambarus clarkii
CCCGGTCCTCGACCAGGCCTCCATC
Source organism: Procambarus clarkii (assembly GCF_040958095.1). NCBI lineage: Eukaryota > Metazoa > Arthropoda > Malacostraca > Decapoda > Cambaridae > Procambarus > Procambarus clarkii. The sequence continues at coordinate 40,547,273 of NC_091163.1, forward strand.
CCCAGGAAGCTGCCCGTGACAGCTGACTAACACCCAGGTACCTATTTTACTGCTAGGTAACAGGGGCATAGGGTGAAAGAAACTCTGCCCATTGTTTCTCGCCGGCGCCTGGAATCGAACCCAGGACCACAGGATCACAAGTCCAGCGTGCTGTCCACTCGGCCGACCGGCTCCCCCAATGACAATTGCTTGAATATATATTACTTGACAATAATTTTGACTCACATAATTAAATATTTTTTTTCTCCCTTCCTATTTATGTTACGATGCTGAGACTTGGACCAGTTGAAGCTCTTTTTATATACAACTAGTCCAAAAAGTTTGTTTGAAATCGAACCCGTTTTCATTTATTGCATATATGTGAATATTTTATAGTTATGCCCCCTAACAACAAAACCATTAGGCTGCCCCACCCCTGAACTTTGACATAGTTGCTATACTAAGATATGTGATGAGGGACCAGCGGAGAGGCGTCGGGTGTAGACCTTAATGTTCTCACTGGGTGTGTGTGGGCGTGACTGAGGGTCAAGCAGGGAGTCAAAGCAAGCATTAAGTAACTCAGAGACCACTGTGCTGTTCAAGGGGGGGGGGGAATACATGGAACAGTTTGGTCTGTACACTTAAGTATCGGCGTCGACTGACTCGGAGAGGAACAAGTGACAATTAAGGGACACCAGGACATTAGGTCAGTGGACAGTCAGCCCGCTAATATGTCACACAGGGGTCAATTAACACACAAGGGGGAGAAGTCAATAGTTTAACCGCTAGTTTATTTAGGTCTTAAAATGAAGTAGCTTAACTATGGTTCCTTAATTGGGGAGCAACAAAATTCATGATGTACATGACAGGGCAAGCTGTCCTCTTACTAAGAACGTCGCTTTTCTCTCGTATGCGTTACATAAGGCCAAGTATGGTCGTACTAAAAAATGGAAGCGGCTGGCGAAAGTGACGTACTGACCCGTTTTCTGTGTTGGGTCCCCAACACAGAAAGAAAGAAAACTAAGACAATCTTGGTAACTTAGGAGAGACCGCTTTAAACCGACCGTCTTCTTGTCGTTGGCAAACCTTAGGAGGACGGACTAGACTGGGACAAGAGCGCAGTACATAAACTCACAATGAACCTCTCCCGATCTGAGGTACTCGATGTTTCTTCCCCAGCGTCTGTGTTGGATATCAGGGCATGGGGTTTGATATCAAGGCACTGTGTTGGATATCAGGGCATGGGGTTTGATATCAAGGCACTGTGTTGGATATCAGGGCATGGGGTTTGATATCAAGGCACTGTGTTGGATATCAGGGCATGGGGTTTGATATCAAGGCACTGTGTTGGATATCAGGGCATGGGGTTTGATATCAGGGTATGATACACTTTCTCAATCTGTGCTTCATCTTGTTGGGCTGCGTGAGGTTCTTGGGGTTCCTTATGAGGAAGATTGGTACTCACGAGCAGATCAACAAGGACGAAGAAACATATCTCACAACATCGTCATCTCCTACGCATTTGACCTGACCTGACCTGACCTGGTCATTCTTAGTCACCATACGAGGAGAGACTTGTCAGTGTCAACAGCTGGACTTGTTGATGCCAGTCAAACGGCAATCAGTATAGGTGCGATATCAGGGCACGGAGTATGATATCACAGCACGGGGTATGATTTCAAGGCACTGTGTTGGATATCAGGGCATGAGGGTATAATATCCGGGCACATTGAGTTTGATATCAGGGGACTGTGTCTGATATCAGGGAAGGGGGTATGATATCATGGCACGGGGTATGATATCATAGCACAGTGTATGATATCAGGGCACGGAGTATGATATCAGGGCACGGGGTATGATATCAGGGCACGGGGTATGATATCAGGGCACGGGGTATGATATCAGGGCACGGAGTATGATATCAGGGCACGGGGTATGATATCATGGCACGGGGTATGATATCATAGCACAGTGTATGATATCAGGGCACGGAGTATGATATCAGGGCACGGAGTATGATATCAGGGCACGGGGTATGATATCAGGGCACGGGGTATGATATCAGGGCTGTACTTAATATCAGAGCGTTGTCATATGAAGGAAATTCCTAGCTGGTGTTGTCATATAACTAATTACGTGTTGCCATTCAGCCTCCCACCTTGTTCAAGATAACACAATGGCCCGTGTACAAGGGGGGATGGTGGCGTGTACAATTACTCTTTTCCTCCTACGGCCTTTTCCGGTGTCCTTAATAGGGGTGAATGGGAGCATATAATAGGGGGTAGAGGAAGAAAAATGCTAGAGATTACCTTCATATAATAATATGTCAGATTAAGGACCTGCCGGAGAAGCTATGCGAGTCAGTGGCTTTACAAGAATGTCAAATATCAGGGCTTAGTACGCTCATAAACCCAATGTACCTTCTTGTATATTATATAAATAAATATAAATAAAACACAAAGAAGGAACAACAGTGACAAGCTCAACAAGCCACAATGTAACACAAACAAGGAACAACAGTGTCAAGCTCAACAAGCCACAATGTAACACAAACAAGGAACAACAGTGTCAAGCTCAACAAGCCACAATGTAACACAAACAAGGAACAACAGTGACAAGCTCAACAAGCCACAATGTAACACAAACAAGGAACAACAGTGTCAAGCTCAACAAGCCACAATGTAACACAAACAAGGAACAACAGTGACAAGCTCAACAAGCCACAATGTAACACAAACAAGGAACAACAGTGTCAAGCTCAACAAGCCACAATGTAACACAAACAAGGAACAACAGTGACAAGCTCAACAAGCCACAATGTAACACAAACAAGGAACAACAGTGTCAAGCTCAACAAGCCACAATGTAACACAAACAAGGAACAACAGTGACAAGCTCAACAAGCCACAATGTAACACAAACAAGGAACAACAGTGACAAGCTCAACAAGCCACAATGTAACACAAACAAGGAACAACAGTGACAAGCTCAACAAGCCACAATGTAACACAAACAAGGAACAACAGTGACAAGCTCAACAAGCCACAATGTAACACAAACAAGGAACAACAGTGACAAGCTCAACAAGCCACAATGTAACACAAACAAGGAACAACAGTGACAAGCTCAACAAGCCACAATGTAACACAAACAAGGAACAACAGTGTCAAGCTCAACAAGCCACAATGTAACACAAACAAGGAACAACAGTGACAAGCTCAACAAGCCACAATGTAACACAAACAAGGAACAACAGTGACAAGCTCAACAAGCCACAATGTAACACAAACAAGGAACAACAGTGACAAGCTCAACAAGCAACAATGTAACACAAACAAGGAACAACAGTGTCAAGCTCAACAAGCCACAATGTAACACAAACAAGGAACAACAGTGACAAGCTCAACAAGCCACAATGTAACACAAACAAGGAACAAACAACAGTGACAAGCTCAACAAGCCACAATGTAACACAAACAAGGAACAAACAACAGTGACAAGCTCAACAAGCCACAATGTAGGACTGAGAACATTCTTCACTCACAGGGTTATAAGCTCACGGAACCACCTACCCGCCGAAGCCGTAAATGACAAGATTCAGCTGAACTTGAAATTCCAGATGAAAAAAAAATCATCATGAAAGAAATTGAGGCACATATGACAAGCCACCGGCTTCCTGTCCCCGTTCATTCACTCGATTGTTAATAAGTTTCAGGTAAATTCAGGTATCTATTTTCCATAATCGCTACAGGAGAGGTATTATGGGTTTTTGAGACTGGGTTCTTGTTTAATGTGCAGGTCTATCAACCTCTGGAGGGTTATTAAGGCCTATCAACCTCTGGAGGGTTATTAAGGTCTATCAACCTCTGGAGGGTTATTAAGGCCTATCAACCTCTGGAGGGTTATTAAGGTCTATCAACCTCTGGAGGGTTATTAAGGCCTATCAACCTCTGGAGGGTTATTAAGGTCTATCAACCTCTGGAGGGTTATTAAGGCCTATCAACCCCTGGAGGGTTATTAAGGCCTATCAACCTCTGGAGGGTTATTAAGGTCTATCAACCTCTGGAGGGTTATTAAGGTCTATCAACCTCTGGAGGGTTATTAAGGCCTATCAACCCCTGGAGGGTTATTAAGGCCTATCAACCTCTGGAGGGTTATTAAGGCCTATCAACCTCTAGAGGGTTATTAAGGCCTATCAACCTCTAGAGGGTTATTAAGGCCTATCAACCTCTGGAGGGTTATTAAGGCCTATCAACCCCTGGAGGGTTATTAAGGCCTATCAACCTCTGGAGGGTTATTAAGGCCTATCAACCTCTGGAGGGTTATTAAGGCCTATCAACCTCTGGAGGGTTATTAAGGTTTATCAACCTCTGGAGGGTTATTAAGGTCTATCAACCTCTGGAGGGTTATTAAGGCCTATCAACCTCTGGAGGGTTATTAAGGCCTATCAACCTCTGGAGGGTTATTAAGGTCTATCAACCCCTGGAGGGTTATTAAGGCCTATCAACCTCTGGAGGGTTATTAAGGCCTATCAACCTCTGGAGGGTTATTAAGGCCTATCAACCTCTGGAGGGTTATTAAGGCCTATCAACCCCTGGAGGGTTATTAAGGCCTATCAACCTCTGGAGGGTTATTAAGGCCTATCAACCTCTGGAGGGTTATTAAGGCCTATCAACCCCTGGAGGGTTATTAAGGCCTATCAACCTCTGGAGGGTTATTAAGGCCTATCAACCTCTGGAGGGTTATTAAGGCCTATCAACCTCTGGAGGGTTATTAAGGCCTATCAACCTCTAGAGGGTTATTAAGGCCTATCAACCTCTGGAGGGTTATTAAGGCCTATCAACCCCTGGAGGGTTATTAAGGCCTATCAACCTCTGGAGGGTTATTAAGGCCTATCAACCCCTGGAGGGTTATTAAGGCCTATCAACCTCTGGAAGGTTATTAAGGCCTATCAACCTCTGGAGGGTTATTAAGGCCTATCAACCCCTGGAGGGTTATTAAGGCCTATCAACCTCTGGAGGGTTATTAAGGCCTATCAACCTCTGGAGTGTTATTAAGGTCTATCAACCTCTGGAGGGTTATTAAGGCCTATCAACCCCTGGAGGGTTATTAAGGCCTATCAACCTCTGGAAGGTTATTAAGGCCTATCAACCTCTGGAGGGTTATTAAGGCCTATCAACCCCTGGAGGGTTATTAAGGCCTATCAACCTCTGGAGGGTTATTAAGGCCTATCAACCTCTGGAGGGTTATTAAGGCCTATCAACCTCTGGAGGATTATTAAGGCCTATCAACCTCTGGAGGGTTATTAAGGTCTATCAACCTCTGGAGGGTTATTAAGGCCTATCAACCTCTGGAGGGTTATTAAGGTCTATCAACCTCTGGAGGGTTATTAAGGCCTATCAACCTCTGGAGGGTTATTAAGGCCTATCAACCTCTGGAGGGTTATTAAGGTTTATCAACCTCTGGAGGGTTATTAAGGCCTATCAACCTCTGGAGGGTTATTAAGGCCTATCAACCTCTGGAGGGTTATTAAGGCCTATCAACCTCTAGAGGGTTATTAAGGTCTATCAACCTCTGGAGGGTTATTAAGGCCTATCAACCTCTGGAGGGTTATTAAGGCCTATCAACCTCTGGAGGGTTATTAAGGTCTATCAACCCCTGGAGGGTTATTAAGGCCTATCAACCTCTGGAGGGTTATTAAGGCCTATCAACCTCTGGAGTGTTATTAAGGCCTATCAACCTCTGGAGGGTTATTAAGGCCTATCAACCCCTGGAGGGTTATTAAGGCCTATCAACCTCTGGAGGGTTATTAAGGCCTATCAACCTCTGGAGGGTTATTAAGGCCTATCAACCCCTGGAGGGTTATTAAGGCCTATCAACCTCTGGAGGATTATTAAGGCCTATCAACCTCTGGAGGGTTATTAAGGCCTATCAACCTCTGGAGGGTTATTAAGGCCAATCAACCTCTGGAGGGTTATTAAGGCCTATCAACCTCTGGAGGGTTATTAAGGCCTATCAACCCCTGGAGGGTTATTAAGGCCTATCAACCTCTGGAGGGTTATTAAGGCCTATCAACCTCTGGAGGGTTATTAAGGCCTATCAACCCCTGGAGGGTTATTAAGGCCTATCAACCTCTGGAGGGTTATTAAGGCCTATCAACCTCTGGAGGGTTATTAAGGCCTATCAACCCCTGGAGGGTTATTAAGGCCTTTCAACCTCTGGAGGGTTATTAAGGCCTATCAACCCCTGGAGGGTTATTAAGGCCTATCAACCTCTGGAGGGTTATTAAGGCTATCAACCCCTGGAGGGTTATTAAGGCCTATCAACCTCTGGAGGGTTATTAAGGCCTATCAACCTCTGGAGGGTTATTAAGGCCTATCAACCCCTGGAGGGTTATTAAGGCCTATCAACCTCTGGAGGGTTATTATGGCCTATCAACCCCTGGAGGGTTATTAAGGCCTATCAACCTCTGGAGGGTTATTAAGGCCTATCAACCTCTGGAGGGTTATTAAGGCCTATCAACCCATGGAGGGTTATTAAGGCCTATCAACCTCTGGAGGGTTATTAAGGCCTATCAACCCCTGGAGGGTTATTAAGGCCTATCAACCTCTGGAGGGTTATTAAGGCCTATAAACCTCTGGAGGGTTATTAAGGCCTATCAACCTCTGGAGGGTTTTTAAGACCTATCAACCTCTGGAGGGTTATTAAGGCCTATAAACCTCTGGAGGGTTATTAGGGCCTATCAACCTCTGGAGGGTTTTTAAGGCCTATCAACCTCTGGAGGGTTATTAAGGTCTATCAACCCCTGGAGGGTTATTAAGGCCTATCAACCTCTGGAGGGTTATTAAGGCCTATCAACCTCTGGAGGGTTATTAAGGCCTATCAACCCCTGGAGGGTTATTAAGGCCTATCAACCTCTGGAGGGTTATTAAGGCCTATCAACCTCTGGAGGGTTATTAAGGCCTATCAACCTCTGGAGGGTTATTAAGGCCTATCATCCTCTGGAGGGTTTTTAAGGCCTATCAACCTCTGGAGGGTTTTTAAGGCCTATCAACCTCTGGAGGGTTATTAAGGCCTATCAACCCCTGGAGGGTTATTAAGGCCTATCAACCTCTGGAGGGTTATTAAGGCCTATCAACCTCTGGAGGGTTATTAAGGCCTATCAACCTCTGGAGGGTTATTAAGGCCTATCATCCTCTGGAGGGTTTTTAAGGCCTATCAACCTCTGGAGGGTTATTAAGGCCTATCAACCTCTGGAGGGTTATTAAGGCCTATCAACCTCTGGAGGGTTATTAAGGCCTATCAACCTCTGGAGGGTTATTAAGGCCTATCAACCTCTGGAGGGTTATTAAGGCCTATCAACCTCTGGAGGGTTATTAAGGCCTATCAACCTCTGGAGGGTTATTAAGGCCTATCAACCTCTGGAGGGTTATTAAGGCCTATCAACCTCTGGAGGGTTATTAAGGCCTATCAACCTCTGGAGGGTTATTAAGGCCTATCAACCTCTGGAGGGTTATTAAGGCCTATCAACCTCTGGAGGGTTATTAAGGCCTATCAACCTCTGGAGGGTTATTAAGGCCTATCAACCTCTGGAGGGTTATTAAGGCCTATCAACCTCTGGAGGGTTATTAAGGCCTATCAACCTCTGGAGGGTTATTAAGGCCTATCAACCTCTGGAGGGTTATTAAGGCCTATCAACCTCTGGAGGGTTATTAAGGCCTATCAACCTCTGGAGGGTTATTAAGGCCTATCAACCTCTGGAGGGTTATTAAGGCCTATCAACCTCTGGAGGGTTATTAAGGCCTATCAACCTCTGGAGGGTTATTAAGGCCTATCAACCTCTGGAGGGTTATTAAGGCCTATCAACCTCTGGAGGGTTATTAAGGCCTATCAACCTCTGGAGGGTTATTAAGGCCTATCAACCTCTGGAGGGTTATTAAGGTCTATCAACCTCTGGAGGGTTATTAAGGCCTATCAACCTCTGGAGGGTTATTAAGGCCTATCAACCTCTGGAGGGTTATTAAGGCCTATCAACCTCTGGAGGGTTATTAATGCCACACCTGTACCGGAAATGTAACAGGAAGTTAAGTTTTTTTAATAATTAATTACAGAGAGAGAGAGGGAGAGATATGAATCACGTGACCCTTGGCACTTGTAAGCAATAGTCACGCGACCCCTGGCGCTTGTAAACAATGGTCACGTGACCCCTGGCGCTTGTAAACAAAGGCCACGTGACCCCTGGCGCTTGTAAACAAAGGTCACGTGACCCCTGGCGCTTGTAAACAAAGGTCACGTGACCCCTGGCGCTTGTAAACAAAGGTCACGTGACCCCTGGCGCTTGTAAACAAAGGTCACGTGACCCCTGGCGCTTGTAAACAAAGGCCACGTGACTCCGGCACTTGTAAACAAAGGTCACGTGACCCCTGGCACTTGTAAGCAATAGTCACGCGACCCCTGGCGCTTGTAAACAATGGTCACGTGACCCCTGGCGCTTGTAAACAAAGGCCACGTGACCCCTGGCGCTTGTAAACAAAGGTCACGTGACCCCTGGCGCTTGTAAACAAAGGTCACGTGACCCCTGGCGCTTGTAAACAAAGGTCACGTGACCCCTGGCGCTTGTAAACAAAGGTCACGTGACCCCTGGCGCTTGTAAACAAAGGCCACGTGACTCCGGCACTTGTAAACAAAGGTCACGTGACCCCTGGCGCTTGTAAACAAAGGCCACGTGACTCCTGGCGCTTGTAAACAATGGTCACGTGACTCCTGGCGCTTGTAAACAATAGTCACGCGACCCATGGCACTTGTAAACAATGGTCACGTGACCCCTGGCACTTGTAAGCAATAGTCACGCGACCCATGGCGCTTGTAAACAATGGTCACGTGACCCCTGGCGCTGTAAACTAAGGTCACGTGACTCCTGGCGCTTGTAAACAAAGGTCACGTGACCCCTGGCGCTGTAAACTAAGGTCACGTGACTCCTGGCGCTTGTAAACAATGGTCACGTGACTCCTGGCGCTTGTAAACAAGGGTCACGTGACTCCTGGCGCTTGTAAACAATGGTCACGTGACCCCTGGCGCTTGTAAACAATGGTCACGTGACCCCTGGCGCTTGTAAACAATGGTCACGGGACCCCTGGCGCTTGTAAACAAAGGTCACGTGACTCCTGGTACTTGTAAACAGTGGTCACGTGACCCCTGGCGCTTGTAAACAATGGTCACGTGACCCCTGGTGCTTGTAAACAATAGTCACGTGACCCCTGGCGATTGTAAACAATAGTCACGTGACCCCTGGCACTTGTAAACAATAGTCACGTGACCCATGGCGCTTGTAAACAATGGTCACGTGACCCTTGGCGCTTGTAAGCAATAGTCACGCGACCCATGGCGCTTGTAAACAATGGTCACGTGACCCCTGGCACTTGTAAGCAATAGTCACGCGACCCATGGCGCTTGTAAACAATGGTCACGTGACCCCTGGCGCTGTAAACTAAGGTCACGTGACTCCTGGCGCTTGTAAACAATGGTCACGTGACCCCTGGTGCTTGTAAACAAAGGTCACGTGACCCCTGGCGCTTGTAAACAATGGTCACGTGACCCCTGGTGCTTGTAAACAAAGGCCACGTGACCCCTGGCGCTTGTAAACAAAGGTCACGTGACCCCTGGCGCTTGTAAACAATGGTCACGTGACCCCTGGTGCTTGTAAACAATGGTCACGTGACCCCTGGTGCTTGTAAACAATGGTCACGTGACCCCTGGCGCTTGTAAACAATGGTCACGTGACCCCTGGTGCTTGTAAACAAAGGCCACGTGACCCCTGGCGCTTGTAAACAAAGGTCACGTGACCCCTGGCGCTTGTAAACAATGGTCACGTGACCCCTGGTGCTTGTAAACAAAGGCCACGTGGGTTATGAAGGCCTTTGTGTTACTTCTGATCTTCTGAAGAAAAGTCTGGATCAACATCCTCCAAACTGTTTAGTATTATAAAAGTTTCGGTGGGTTCCGCCCTGTCATGCGTGGTTTGCAGTGTTGTTAGGTTGTTTACATGTGTAAGGAGGTAAACAATTAATACTGGCCAGATGTAGGCTATCATATGTACCTTGTTTAACATTTTTGTTTAATTGTGAAATTTGTGAAAAGTCATATTTAAACAATATTAACAATTTAACCGATGTACTTAACGAGTCCTAGGCCTAATCTGTGAAACCATATAGCGCGGATTTTATACATGTTTGTACTATACCAGGAATATTACAATATTATTTGCCTATGAATATGACAATATTATCTGTTCCCCTAAGATATCAAAACCTAATCGCTATGCGTGCTAGTGGCTTTACAAGAATGTAAAAGCCTCATCATTACTATGTGCTCTCTTAACCCCCCCCCCCCCCAGTGCACCTTTTTGTATATAAGTATATAAATAAATAAATAGATAAATAAGTACACAATTTAAAATGTGCATCGGCCGGGAATCGAACCCGGGCCTCCCGCGTGGCAGGCGAGAATTCTACCACTGAACCACCGATGCTATGCATAGAGAAGAAGTAAAATGTTATTTATTTTACATAATTTTAACTTTCGTAAATTTATTTGTTTAAGTTATTTATATTTTAAATTATTAATGTATTTATATTTGAACAAATGTAAACCACTTCAAGAATTACATTCAGCGAGTCGCAAGACAGAGATGGGTCAGCGTTCAAAAAGGGCCAAAAGATATATTTATTTTACGTCATCACAATTTAAACAAACCTAAGCTATTCTAACCTAATCTAGCCAGACCAAACCTATTAGATATCATACCATAATCTACTGTATCCAAACTTAATAAAAAAAAATTGTAAAAGGTAGTTTTAATGTAAGTATGTGACGTCACGGGCGTGTCTCCCGAGGACCTTCCTGGACCAACAAAATACCCGAGAAAGCGCAACCTCTCTTTCAGATACTCCGAAAACGCGCAATTATTATAATTATGAATTAATTTAATTGCGTTGATTAATATAATTATAATATTACTAGAAAGAGAACATTATATTACCTTCCAATACATTTATTATGCAAATATCTTTAATGAAAACAAAGTTATAATTATATATTTTACCTGAATTTACCTGAGGGGCCACTATATCTCTAAGGGCCTCGACCAGGAAAGGAAGCCGGCGGCTTGTCAAAGATCCTCTTATAGCTTCGAAGTATTATTTTCCCAAGTGCATGGATGGTGAAGTGAAGTAATGTGGTGACATTTACAGGTTCCTGGGCCCATGAACTATATAGTGCCTCGACCCACAATAATTTGGGTTCCGAGTTCGATTCCCAGACAGGACAGAATTGGATGGGAACATTTTGACCTTTTCTTGACGCCTCTGTTCACCCAGCAGTAAACAGGCACCCTGGAGTTCGTCAGCTGTTGTGGGTTGCAAGGTTCTGGGTTGTAAGGGGCCTGACAGCTGAGTAGACAGCAGTTCAGGATTCGTAGTCCTGAGGTTCCGGGTTCGATCCCCGGTGGAGGCGGAAACAAAATGGGCAGAGTTTCTTTCACCCTGATGCACCTGTTACCTAGGAGTAAATTTATTTTTGTATTTATTTATATATACAAGAGTTGTTACATTCTTGTACAGCCACTAGTACGCGCAGCGTTTCGGGCACTAGGTACTACAGGCTGCTTCCTGCATGGGGATGTGTAATAAAAAGGAGGCCTGGTCGAGGACCGGGCCGCGGGGACGCTAAGACCCGAAATCATCTCAAGATAACCTGCATCCTGGGGGGGGGAGGGTCAAGGAAACTATCAGAGGAAAATGCCAAGCCAATTACGACTATATAGCACTGGGAAGAGGGGTCAGGATAAGAATTTGGGATGGGATGGGATGGGGGGGGGAAGGAATGGTGCCCAACCACTTGGACGGTCGGGGATTGAACGCCGACCTGCATGATGTGAGACCGTCGATATACCGTCCAGCCCAAGTGGTTGGGCAGGGGGGAGGGTCAGTAGATCGCCCTTTTTTTGAGGGGGGGGTGAGAGTTAGAGAGCCCTTGACATAAGACTCAAGTATATACATTAAGTGAGACATTGCTGTTATACCCAGCTGATGGTATGTTTTACGGAGCAGAAAAACAAAACTGCGTGTTGAGCGGTGGCGTCTGTAGGCTTAGAGGAGGTCGTGACCCCTGCTCCCCAACCTCTCATTAATCTAATGGCAGAGGCTACATTTATCTCTGCAATTCTATCCCCAATACTCTACAGATTCAACTCCATCCTCATTATCTCAATCATAGCATTTCTTGGGCATCCTAAGATAATTCTCATGGCTTCATTTTGTACCTTCTCCAACTTGCCCATCCTACCTTTACCAAAACAAGAAATGACAGGTGGAGCATAATCAATAAGAGATCTTACAGTACTCAAGTATAACATTCGTAGCACAGGGACTCCCACTCCCTTTCCACAGCATGCCAAAGCCTTCAGAGGTTGTAATCTCTTCCGACATTGACCCAACAGTCTGTTCATCTCAGCTTCCAAACTCTCATGGGTATATCCAACATATATGCCTAAATATTTATATATATTAACTCTCTCTATATTTTTACCGTTTATTTTCAAAACAATGGGGCTCCGACTTCTACATTCAAACTTAGTTTTGTGTTCATTAACCACCAGTCCCATATGGTGACACAGGTTTCCGAAATTGTCCAACACTGTTTGAACCTTTGAAATATCTTTGCCCTGAAACAAAATATCATCGGCATATATGATCGGAGTTACCCCATTTGAGTATCTCTCAGATGCTATCTTATTCATTAGTACATTAAACAGAGTAGGACTCAGCACTCCTTCCTGAGGTGTGCCGAGTTCAAAAGACCTCACACCTGACATACAACCTTGATACCACACCTGAGCCTTCCTTTCCTAAAGATAATCCCCTATCCAGCGCAATAATCTCCCTTTAACACCAAGACTAGCTAATTCATATAAAATAACCTCTTTGTTGGCTTTATCAAAAGCTCCTTGTGAATCAATATAAATTCTATAATAATCATTTTCATTAGCTAGACATTTAATAATACAGTCAGAGGTACTGTAGAGGTATGTGAGTAGACATTAACATTACTTATGATGATGAAGATGACGATGAGGATGATGTGGTGTTCACAAATGTGGTGATCTCACTGATGTTAACAACTACAGACCTATATCAATCCTGCCAAACTTGTCAAAAATATTTGAAAAACTAATCTACAAGCAGCTTTACTCTTATCTAGCCAAACACAATATACTTAGCTTCAGACCCCCAAAAAGCACTAACGATGCACTTATTAGTATGATTAACTTGATACATACAGCTCTTGATAAAAATGAGTTCCCTATTGGGTTAATTGTGGACCTGCGTAAGGCTTTTGACACTGTCAACCACCAAAACCTTCTTCTTAAATTACAACATTATGGAGTCAGAGGACACTCCCTGCAGTACTTAAAGTCTTACCTTACTGACAGGCTCCAGTATGTTTCTGTGAATAATTCAATTTCTCCCACCCTACCCATCAACATTGGTGTTCCCCAGGGCAGCATACTTGGCCCTCTCCTCTTTCTCATCTACATTAATGACCTTCCTAATGCCTCCCAACACCTCAAACCAATTCTATTTGCAGACGACACAACCTTCATTTACTCCAGTCCTGACCCCCTTGCTCTAAATGCCACAGTGAATACTGAGCTAAATAAAGTCCATCACTGGCTAACTGCCAACAAACTCACCCTTAATATTGACAAAACTTTCTATATTTTGTTTGGCAATAAATCCTCAAATCAAATAAATCTTAGGATTAACAATACCCAAATTTGTAACAAAGTAGATGGCAAATTCCTTGGCGTTGCCATTGACCACAAGCTGAATTTCCAGGGACACATTCTAAATATATCAAAAAAAGTTTCAAAAACTGTTGGCATTCTTTCTAAGATCAGATATTATGTACCACGCCCTGCCCTGGTGACTCTCTATTACTCCCTTATCTATCCATATCTCAACTATGGTATTTGTGCTTGGGGTTCTACTACCCAAAATAATTTACGTCCTCTAATTACTCAACACAAAGCTGCTATCCTTATAAGCTTCCTAGAAGGTTGTAACAGATCCCATGAGCACCACACCAGACACAAATACCTATTTGATATTCCAAGAGTGCGACTTAGTCAAACTAGAAATGCTTTACAAATCAAGGGACCCAGAATGTGGAATGACCTTCCCAATTATGTTAAAGACTGTACCTCTCTCAACCAGTTTAAGATAAAAACTAAATACTACCTAATTAACTCAATGTAACCTACCTCACCCCTACATGTCAACCCATGTCTGCGATTTTAAACAATGCTGTTTGTTGACCAAATTGTATTTTTGTTTTTTTTCTGCCATGTTCCCCCCTTCCTTTTTTCATTTTTTCTTATTTTTTCTCAACACAATTTATACTTTAATCTCAATTAGTATTAAGTTTCAGTCTTAGTGTTTTTCCTGCCCGAAACGCTATGCGTAATAGTGGCTTTAGACATTGTATGTACTAGCTCTATCTATAAATCCATCAACTTTTGTATCTTACCTTGTATGTATGTACCTTACCTGAATAAATATTTGTATTTGTATTTGTATTTTTGTTGTCAGTGCGAGGTATTGATTCACGAACGCCACATAACATATGAACATAGAATACCATGTTACATATTGGTATACAATTTAATATACAATATACGCATGAAACATCGACCTAGAACTCCTATATGAACTCAAGAGTTAGTATGACTGTAGGAGAAGCCCCGAATAATGAGGATGGGGACTTCCGCCACAACACACACAGGCTGCCTGTCCATCATAAACCACCAGAACAAATGCCGAAACCTTTGACAAGCCGTCGGCTTCATGTCCTCGTCGAGGCTACTAAAGACAAGGAGATCCTCAGGCAAAATCCAGTACAAAAACAATAAAATAATAGTAATAATAGTTCACGTCTAATTTAGCTAAGCTACTCATTAATTCAGGCGTTAGGGCAACGTTTTCTATGAAGGAGTCGACCAAGATGTCGGAACAATAGTGTCACCCTCACACCCTCACTCTCCTCACCCTGGCCACCCTCACGCCTCACCCTGGCCACCCTCACCACGGAGAAGCGTAAACACAGTGCCAGAGGACCTGGATGAAGCAGGATGGGGGCCATAACGAGCAGGCAGAACGCTGGCGTCGAGGAGGTGGACATTGGGGTTAATCACGCCTACAAGTACCCCCCTAAGTCGGGTGAGCATCCCCCCCCTACACCCTAGTGGTCTTCCTGGCACCCTAGTGGCCCTCTTGGCACCCCTAGTGGCCCTTCTGGCACCCCTACTACCCTGCCAGGCACCCTACTGCCCTGCCAGGCACCCTACTGCCCTGCCAGGCACCCTACTACCCTGCCAGGCACCCTACTGCCCAGCCAGGCACCCTACTGCCCAGCCAGGCACCCTACTGCCCAGCCAGGCACCCTACTGACCCTACTAGCACCCTACTGCCCTGCCAGGCACCCTACTGCCCTGCCAGGCACCCTACTGCCCTGCCAGGCACCCCTACTGCCCTGCCAGGCACCCTACTGCCCTGCCAGGCACCCTACTGCCCTGCCAGGCACCCTACTGCCCTGCCAGGCACCCTACTGCCCAGCCAGGCACCCTACTGCCCAGCCAGGCACCCTACTGCCCAGCCAGGCACCCTACTTCCCTGCCAGGCACCCTACTGCCCTGCCAGGCACCCTACTGACCCTACTAGCACCCTACTACCCTGCCAGGCACCCTACTGACCCTGCCAGGCACCCTACTACCCTGCCAGGCACCCTACTGACCCTACTAGCACCCTACTGCCCTGCCAGGCACCCTACTGCCCAGCCAGGCACCCTACTGACCCTACTAGCACCCTACTGCCCAGCCAGGCACCCTACTGCCCAGCCAGGCACCCTACTGCCCAGCCAGGCACCCTACTGAACCTACTAGCACCCTACTGCCCTGCCAGGCACCCTACTGCCCTGCCAGGCACCCCTACTGCCCTGCCAGGCACCCTACTGCCCTGCCAGGCACCCTACTGCCCTGCCAGGCACCCTACTTCCCTGCCAGGCACCCCTACTGCCCAGCCAGGCACCCTACTGCCCAGCCAGGCACCCTACTGCCCAGCCAGGCACCCTACTGACCCTACTAGCACCCTACTGCCCTGCCAGGCACGCACCCTACTGCCCTGCCAGGCACCCTACTGCCCTGCCAGGCACCCCTACTGCCCTGCCAGGCACCCTACTGCCCTGCCAGGCACCCTACTGACCCTGCCAGGCACCCTACTACCCTGCCAGGCACCCTACTGACCCTACTAGCACCCTACTGACCCTACTAGCACCCTACTGCCCTGCCAGGCACCCTACTGCCCTGCCAGGCACCCTACTGACCTTACTAGCACCCTACTGCCCTGCCAGGCACCCTACTGACCCTGCCAGGCACCCTACTACCCTGCCAGGCACCCTACTGACCATACTAGCACCCTACTGTCCTGCCAGGCACCCTACTGACCCTACTAGCACCCTACTGCCCTGCCAGGCACCCTACTGCCCTGCCAGGCACCCTACTGACCCTACTAGCACCCTACTGCCCAGCCAGGCACCCTACTGACCCTACTAGCACCCTACTGCCCTGCCAGGCACCCTACTGCCCTGCCAGGCACCCTACTGCCCTGCCAGGCACCCTACTGACCCTACTAGCACCCTACTGCCCTGCCAGGCACCCTACTGACCCTACTAGCACCCTACTGCCCTGCCAGGCACCCTACTGACCCTACTAGCACCCTACTGCCCTGCCAGGCACCCTACTGCCCTGCCAGGCACCCTACTGACCCTACTAAACTACTACTGACCCTAGTTAAACAAGCTACGAGGATGAGGGAAGGGGACGTTCCCTCCATGCTAGATTTGATATTTACCAGGAAGGAGGAAGAGATATTTGACATTCAGTACCTTCCTCCCTTGGGTAAAAGTGACCATGTCTTTTTGGGAATAAAGTATGCAATGCGTTATAAGCTGGAAGAAAATAAGGAGGTTGAAGCAGTTGAAAAACCAGACTTCAGGAGAGGACATTATGGTGACCTTAGAAATTTTTTTAGTGAGTATAATTGGACAGACTTGATGCTAGGCAAGGAAGTGAATGAGATGTATGGCAAGTTTTGTGAAATATATGATAAAGGCACAAAAAAATTTATACCAAAACAGAGATGCAGAACTAGGAAACAGGATTGGTTCAATAGAAATTGCGAGAGGGCTAGAGACCGAAAGACACAAAAATGGAATCAATACAGGAAGAGGCCGAACCCCCAAACATACCAGCGATACAAAGATGCAAGAAACAACTACACGGCAGTGAGGAGAGAGGCAGAAAGAAATTTTGAAAAAGGGATTGCGGACAAATGTAAAACAGAACCAGGTCTATTCTATAAATTCATAAACAACAAATTGCAGGTAAAGGATAATATTCAGAGGTTGAAAATGGGAAATAGATTCACGGAAGATGAAAAGGAAATGTGTGAAACACTAAACGAAAAGTTCCAAAGTGTGTTTGTACAAAATGAAATCTTTAGGGAACCAGATACAATAAGAATTCCAGAGAACAACATAGAAGACATAGAGGTGTCTAGAGACGAAGTGGAAAAAATGCTCAAGGAGCTCGGTAAGAACAAAGCAGCTGGCCCAGATGGCGTTTCACCATGGGTTCTGAGAGAATGTGCATCTGAGCTCAGCATTCCACTTCACCTGATCTTTCAGGCATCCCTGTGTACAGGAATCGTAGCAGACGGGTGGAAACAGGCTAACATAGTTCCAATCTACAAAAGTGGCAGCAGGGAAGACCCCCTCAATTATAGACCTGTATCATTGACAAGTGTAATAGTGAAAGTATTGGAAAAACTAATCAAAACTAAATGGGTAGAACACCTAGAGAGAAATGATATAATATCAGACAGACAGTATGGTTTTCGATCTGGAAGATCCTGTGTATCGAATTTACTCAGTTTCTATGATCGAGCCACAGAGATATTACAGGAAAGAGATGGTTGGGTTGACTGCATCTATCTGGACCTAAAAAAGGCTTTCGACAGAGTTCCACATAAGAGGTTGTTCTGGAAACTGGAAAATATTGGAGGGGTGACAGGTAAGCTTCTATCATGGATGGAAAATTTTCTGACTGATAGAAAAATGAGGGCAGTAATCAGAGGCAATGTATCAGAATGGAGAAATGTCACAAGTGGAGTACCACAGGGTTCAGTTCTTGCACCAGTGATGTTTATTGTGTACATAAATGATCTACCAGTTGGTATACAGAATTATATGAACATGTTTGCTGATGATGCTAAGATAATAGGAAGGATAAGAAATTTAGATGACTGTCATGCCCTTCAAGAAGACCTGGACAAAATAAGTATATGGAGCACCACTTGGCAAATGGAATTTAATGTTAATAAATGTCATGTTATGGAATGTGGAATAGGAGAACATAGACCCCACACAACCTATATATTATGTGAGAAATCTTTAAAGAATTCTGATAAAGAAAGAGATCTAGGAGTGGTTCTAGATAGAAAACTATCACCTGAGGACCACATAAAGAATATTGTGCAAGGAGCCTATGCTATGCTTTCTAACTTCAGAATTGCATTTAAATACATGGATGGCGATATACTAAAGAAATTGTTCATGACTTTTGTTAGGCCAAAGCTAGAATATGCAGCTGTTGTGTGGTGCCCATATCTTAAGAAGCACATCAACAAACTGGAAAAGGTGCAAAGACATGCTACTAAGTGGCTCCCAGAACTGAAGGGCAAGAGCTACGAGGAGAGGTTAGAAGCATTAAATATGCCAAAACTAGAAGACAGAAGAAAAAGAGGTGATATGATCACTACATACAAAATAGTTACAGGAATTGATAAAATCGACAGGGAAGACTTCCTGAGACCTGGAATTTCAAGAACAAGAGGTCATAGATTTAAACTAGCTAAACACAGATGCCGAAGAAATAAAAGAAAATTCACCTTCGCAAATAGAGTGGTAGACGGTTGGAACAAGTTAAGTGAGAAGGTGGTGGAGGCCAAGACCGTCAGTAGTTTCAAAGCGTTATATGACAAAGAGTGCTGGGAAGACGGGACACCACGAGCGTAGCTCTCATCCTGTAACTACACTTAGGTAATTACACTTAGGTAATTACACTAGCACCCTACTGCCCAGCCAGGCACCCTACTGACCCTACTAGCACCCTACTGCCCTGCCAGGCACCCTACTGCCCTGCCAGGCACCCCTACTGCCCTGCCAGGCACCCAACTGACCCTACTAGCACCCTACTGCCCTGCCAGGCACCCTACTGACCCTACTAGCACCCTACTGCCCTGTCAGGCACCCTACTGCCCTGCCAGGCACCCTACTACCCTGCCAGGCACCCTACTGCCCTGCCAGGCACCCTACTGCCCTGCCAGGCACCCTACTGCCCAGCCAGGCACCCTACTGCCCTGCCAGGCACCCAACTGACCCTACTAGTACCCTACTGCCCTGCCAGGCACCCTACTGACCCTACTAGCACCCTACTGCCCTGCCAGGCACCCTACTGCCCTGCCAGGCACCCTACTGCCCTGCCAGGCACCCTACTGCCCTGCCAGGCACCCTACTGCCCTGCCAGGCACCCTACTGCCCTGCCAGGCACCCTACTGCCCTGCCAGGCACCCTACTACCCTGCCAGGCACCCTACTACCCTGCCAGGCACCTTACTGCCCTGCCAGGCACCCTACTGACCCTACTGCCCTACCAGGCACCCTACTGTCTTGCCAGGCACCCTACTGCCCTGCCAGGCACCCTACTGACCCTACTAGCACCCTACTGCCCTGCCAGGCACCCTACTGTCCTGCCAGGCACCCTACTGACCCTACTAGCACCCTACTGCCCTGCCAGGCACCCTACTGACCCTACTAGCACCCTACTGCCCTGCCAGGCACCCTACTGACCCTACTAGCACCCTACTGCCCTGCCAGGCACCCTACTGTCCTGCCAGGTACCCTACTGACCCTACTAGCACCCTACTGCCCTGCCAGGCACCCTACTACCCTGCCAGGCACCCTACTACCCTGCCAGGCACCTTACTGCCCTGCCAGGCACCTTACTGCCCTGCCAGGCACCCTACTGACCCTACTGCCCTGCCAGGCACCCTACTGACCCTACTGCCCTGCCAGGCACCCTACTGACCCTACTGCCCTGCCAGGCACCCTACTGACCCTACTGCCCTGCCAGGCACCCTACTGACCCTACTGCCCTGCCAGGCACCCTACTGACCCTACTGCCCTGCCAGGCACCCTACTGACCCTACTGCCCTGCCAGGCACCCTACTGTCTTGCCAGGCACCCTGCTGACCCTACTAGCACCCTACTGCCCTGCCAGGCACCCTGCTGACCCTACTAGCACCATACTGACCCTGCCAGGCACCCTACTATCCTGCCAGGTACCCTACTGCCCTGCCAGGCACCCTACTGCCCTGCCAGGCACCCTACTGCCCTGCCAGGCACCCTACTGCCCTGCCAGGCACCCTACTACCCTGCCAGGCACCCTACTACCCTGCCAGGCACCCTACTACCCTGCCAGGCACCCTACTACCCTGCCAGGCACCTTACTGCCCAGCCAGGCACCCTACTGTCTTGCCAGGCACCCTACTGTCTTGCCAGGCACCCTGCTGACCCTACTAGCACCCTACTGCCCTGCCAGGCACCCTGCTGACCCTACTAGCACCCTACTGACCCTGCCAGGCACCCTACTGACCCTACTAGCACCCTACTGCCCTGCCTGTAGGGCTATCCCATGCAACTCTCAGTAACAATACAGTATTCTTTAGGGTCAAATAATTGCAAGTGGGAATTGTGGCACCCTTCGTGTTCATAGTTGCCAAGTCTTCACATGCACTAAAGTCTTCTTTAACTCTTAGACTGCACAATACATACATATATGATTTTACATAAAATAATTTAACATAAGTTTTTTAAACTTGCACAATCACTTTCCAATTTTTTTTGCATAATCAACTAGGCAAATGCTCCAACTTTGTCTAAGTGATCGCAGTGAAACTTGAAAAGCAAGAGAATCAAAGTTAATTTTAAAATTGAATGTTGAAAACTTCAGATTTTCAATTCGGAATAAAAAATATGAACTCTCACCAATTGCTCATTTAATGTTATTATTCTCTCAGAATAGCATATGATCTTCACTTTCATCAAATTAGAATATAGGTTTTCAGTATAGTTTACTGTAAAAAAAATCGTCAATAGAGCATTTGAAATATGCGGTAAATTTAGACCAAAATATATTATACCTCCAAGTGTGTAAAGTTTATGAAAAATGCATTCTGATGGGATTGTAGAACAGACAGCTGAGCACACAATATGTCAAAATGTGAGAATCGATCAAAAATTTGAATTTTAGAAGCCACTCAAAATTGAAACTCTAGTTTCAGAGATAATTGAAGTTGAAGTTATCAGCAATGAATAAAGGTAGTTTTAATTTGTTAATTTAATTGTATGTTTTAATAAACATTGTTTGGCATTCGTACTTGAATATGTGAAAGTTGTAGGTCAATATGTGTTGAAATGAAGTCAAGAAAAATACCCCCCCCCCCAAAAAAACACAAAATATAGGGATCATTATAATAATTATAATGATTTAGGGGATATATTTAGAGTATACTTTATATAAGTGAAAAAGCCCTAATATGGTCCCTATTCATCAAAACAACCTAAAAGAGACAAAGAAAATAGAGTTTGAAATCAGAGAAAAACTCTGCCAAAAATAATTAAAAGTCCCAAGTTTTGCGAGTTGTGACTGATTTATTTGTTGAGCAATTTCATTCTATCTTGACATAGTTAAGAAAATATATGCATTCTCCAGGATGTAAAGTTACAACAAAATGACATAATAAACAAAGGAGAAAAAAAACTAAAACCTTAAGAAAAAAAATTTCCCCTAAAAAAATATTTTTGGGACATTGATGAAAGTAACATATATTACCATTGGACAATGTATTTATATGATATACAGCAAAATAGAGCATATTAACATAATAAATAACTATAATTTATGTTTATTATGTATTACTCAGCAATGATATAAAGGCACCAACTGCATATCCACTTTGTGGACACTTCTTGCTACTATTCGTCTTCTTTGTGTGCCGGACAGGTGCTTGCATCTCTTTATTACTGCATTATCCTTCAGTTCAATTTATTAATAGCTGTTCTTATCAACAAAGCGTTCTTATGTAATGGATAACTGCCCGAAACGCTTTGCGTAATAGTGGCTTTAGGCATTGTATGTACTAGCTCTATCTATAAAGCCAACAAACTTTGTAAATCTCTTTATGTATGTACCTTACCTAAATAAAGATTATTATTATTATTATTATTATTATTATTATTTTTTTAAAATTCGTTTAAAATTAATTTCTGAAAATATTTTGATGAAAGTTTCACGACACTGAAGCCAATGAGTTAGAGATTGGTTTAAGATTTTTAAGTTATTTTTACATAATTCGAATATGTTTCGCTAATATACTCCCCAATATGCGCGGTAATATATGCGGTCTAAGGGTTAATTCTTCATTAAGAATTTTGACATTATTATGTAACTAGCTGTACCCGGCCACGCGTTGCTGTGGCTCAGCAATGCACGTGCGTTGCTGACCCACAGCAACCGTTCCCTGTCTCCAATTCTCCCCACCATTCCCCCTCCCCTGTCCCCTTGTCCTCCCAATCATTCCCTCAGTCCCCTCGTTCTCCCACCCATTCCCCATCCCCCCGTCCTCCCCACTATCCCCCCCCTCTCTTGTCCTTTTGTTCTCCCCATCATCCCCCATTCCATCGTCCTCCTAACCATTCCCCCTTCCCCTGTCCCCTCATCCTCCCCCACCATCCCCCACTCCCGTTCCCTCATCCTCCCACCCCCCCCATTCGCCACTCTTTTGTCCGATGCATTCCCAAATGATCTGATGTTCCTATCAGAAAATTGGGAACAATAAATGATCTGATGTTCTCATCACTGAAATATAAGAAAAACACTTTAAAAAAATGAAATGATAAACAATGAAAAAATTAAATAATATGCTCTACTTAGGAAATGAACGGTATGGTAAACAACACAGCTCAATTCCAATGCAATGTCACATAAAATAATTAAATCAAAATGAAAATAAATCGATACCTATGAAAATTCAATTTATCAATGCAATCGGAAACATTGAAATGGAATCATAACATATTTAGTATAGCGTGCATTGTTATTATGGGCAACAGATGGTGCTGTTTTAAAAAAAAAAAAAAAAAAAAATTTTACCTGTCACAGGTGTGGCATCTATATAGTAGTTATATAAAAACGCGCGTATTTGAATGGAACGTTGTCAAAATTTCAAAGCAATCAGTGAAGAACTTTCAGAGATTACAGTGTGTATTGCCCTTACGACCAACAGATGGAGCTGTTTTTCGAAAAAAAAAACATGTGTTTTCTTGTCACAGGTGAAGCATGTACTGTATATAGAAGGCATATAAAAGCACATGCCTATTCGAATGCAACATTATGTCAAAATTTCAAAGCAATCGGTAAAGAGGTTTCAAAGATTTCCCTCACATAAAAAAAACACATGAAAAACACAGTTTAAAAAAAAAAGCATGTTTTTACCGGTTAAAGATGTGACATCTATTTAATATGTACAGTATATAAGAACCAGCTCGGATGCGGATGGAATGTTGTGTGAAAATTTCAAAGCAATCAGTGAAGAACTTTTGAAGATTAGTGTGATGAGTTGTGGTATCGCAGCTATACTGAACCAAGATGGTATGGCTCTCACGCACATAAATAAAAAAAAAATGCTGCTATTGGCCTTGCAGTGTGCAAGTCGCAGGTAGAAACAAATGAAAACCATCAAATAAATAATTGAAACAATTTACTGAAATATTAATGAACAAAATGACACCTGGGAATACTTGGCTATTATTATATAACAAATAAAATGTAAAGTAAATGAAAGTTTAACTCTAATACAACACAAAAATATACTGGTGCTGAAGACAACTACCATACCACCACAGCATCCAGCATACGACGTTGGCTGAAGACAGACAGCGTTGCATGTAGTAGCTCAGTCAGTTAAGACAGAGTCTGGGATGCTCTCGGACAAGGTTTGTGCCTCGGAGAGGCTGCAGGATCCAGTAAGTTCAGTAGAACTTCGGTTTCAACTCCTTTTGACCATGTCGTAGCTCAGTCGATTAAGACAGCGTCTGGGATGCTCTCAGACGCAGGTTCGAATCCTCATCATGGCCCTTGTGGATTTGTTCATTTGATGCATCACGCAATTGTGATTTCTGTGTGTAATGAAGTAAGGGCGAAGAGGGAGAACGGCCTATTGACATAGCTTGAGTGCATGGGGGAGTTGTGTAAAACCCTGGTTTGTGCCTCGGAGAGGCTGCAGGATCCAGTAAGTTCAGTAGAACTTCGGTTTCAACTCCTTTTGACCATGTCGTAGCTCAGTCGATTAAGGCAGCGTCTGGGATGCTCTCGGATGCAGGTTCGAATCCTCGTCACGGCCCTTGTGGATTTGTTCATTTGATGCATCACACAATTGTTATTTCTGTGTGTAACTAAGGGAGAGACTGCCTCTCTAGTTGTTCAAGATTCGCTACCTGGAACAAAAAGTTCCAAGTAGCATGGGCTATGGTGAGCCTTTTTTTTTGTGGGGGGGGGGCTCTCTAGGGAGGCAGCGCCCGTTATACTGTATAGTCCGGCGGTGATGACTCAGTGTCAACGCAAGGTGGACATCTGGTCAACTAGCAAACTGCTCGTTTGTGGCTGGCGGTGCCTTTGTTTTGAGCTGCACCACTGTCAGTTGAAGGCAGCTAACTGCTTGTTTGTGGGGGACAAACTACCAGTTAGCAGAGGCGCCCGGCTTGCCTCTGAGTCGTACCAGGCCGTGCCAGGCCCTGGGGGGTATGGAGAGGTGGCAGGACTGATGACTCATCTGGGCTGGTGTAGATATATACTTCCAGTGCAGAGGCATTGAAGGTGAAGGGGAAAGGCAGTTCCACTGCTATGCAGGGGATTCACGTGACATTAGTGATTTTGAACAAACGAACATTTACATTTATATTTATATACTGTACTGTAGATAAGTTATTATAGTAATATAATAGAGTTTTTCTTATCTTGTAATTCCAGGAAATTACTTCAGCAGTCATTTTATCATGGGTGGGGAACGGTTTGAAACGGCCCTGCCTGAGATGTATCTCTTCGGGGAGAACATGGATGTCAACTTCTTGGGATCACGTCCCGCACCTGTAAGTTAGTGTTAGACTGATGTTCCATTTTTGCATTCATGTCGTTTATTTGCAAATGTATATATTTTCAGTCGCTGCCTGATTAATACCCAATCCACATGTGGTAAAAAAGACAGTGGCGACTTGATGTGTTTCCAGCTATAGGAAGGATGTAGAATAAAGTTCCTGGATGGACCAAAATGTTGTTCCTTTTATGTGTGTGGATTGGGCGTTAATTTCCAGCCACATTATTGTGGCTCATTACACACACAAATCACAATAACATGATGCATCAAGTGAACAAAAATTTTGTTCATTTGATGCATCACGCTAATTGTGATTTCTGTGTAATGAAGTAAGGGCGAAGAGGGAGAACGGCTTATTGACATAGCTCGAGTGCAGGGGGAGTTGTGTAAAACCTTGGTTTGTGTCTCGGAGAGGCTGCAGGATGCAGTAAGTTCAGTAGAACTTCGGTTTCAACTCTTTTTTGACCATGTCGTAGCTCAGTCGATTAAGGCAGCGTCTGGGATGCTCTCGGACGCAAGTTCGAATCCTCGTCACGACCCTTGTGGATTTGTTCATTGTGGCTCATTCTCTGCACTGTATCGCTAGGATACAAGTGTAACTGTTATTGAGTTCTGTGAAGGGATTTGCAGGGCAGAGCTCCATCAGTTACCTGTACAGAAATTTCACTAACAAAAAAGCGAAGAATTTCTGAAGCATTATGGTATTTCTTTTATGACTGGAAGCGAGAGTTCTTCTATACTTCCTTAGGGAATTAAATGAAATTTAGCTACGCTCTTAAAAACTGCAACGTTGGTAATGATGCTTTGAAATACATTTATTAGAAGCTAAGGGTTGCTGTACCCAGGCTGAAGTTGGCAACTAGCTTGGCCGTAATTAATCTGCAGTATTAAAGTCACTATTTAATGTAAATACTGTAATTATAAAGTCATTATTTTAGATAAACATCATGCTTGATACACAACACGACACACTTATTTAACGTAGTTAGTTCTTATACTAGTATACACCTAGTTGTATTTGCCTAGTTGTGCTTGTATAGGTTGAGCTTTGGCTCTTTGGTCCTACCTCTTGACTGTCAATCAACTGGTGTACAGGTTCCTGAGCCTATTCTGTTATATCATATCAACATTTGAAACTGTGTATGAAGTTAGCCTCCACCACTTCATAATGTATTCCATTTCTTAACTACCCTGACACTAAAATAGTTCTTGCTAATATCTCTGTGGCTCATTTGGGTACTACGTTTCCACTTGCGTCCCCATGTTCGTGTTCCGACCATGCTAAATGATTCAGCTTTATCATCCTGTCAATTCCTCTGAGAATTTTGTAGGTGGTGATCATGTCTTCCCTAACTCTTTGTGTCTTCCAGGGAAGTGAGGCTTAATTCTCATAACCTTTCCTCGTAACTCATACCTCTCGGCCACTGGGACTAATCTGGTGGCATATGTCTAAATCTTTTCTAATTTTGTCTTTTGTTTAGTATGGACTTCAGGCTGGAGCTGCATACTCCAGGATTGGTCTGACATAATGTTTATACAATGTTCTGAATGATTCCTTATGCAAGTTTCTAAAGTCAGGTTCTTATGTTGGCTGATCTAGCATATGCTGCTGATGATAGTGTATGTTAAACTGTGTAAAAAAAATGAAAATGAGAACTGTAAAGAAGCTTGGTGTTGGCAGACAGGAGCAGTGTATAACACTCCTACGTCCAGTATTACTGTCTAGCACAGTGGTCTACATCCTCGACTTACACTCAAGTCCCTGGGCAAAATAGAAATGGTTTGGCACATTTCCTTTCGCTTGATGCTTCTGTTCACTTAGATGTAAATAAGTACAGTACCTGGGAGTTTATCAACTGTTATAGGTTGTATCTTGGAAAGGCCAGTAGATGGCCTAAAGCAGTGCTTACTAACCTTTTGAACTTGTGGCCCTATTTTCTAATACTCAAAAAACTTGTAACCCCTCCCCCCCTCTCCCTCCTGCTACACTTTTATAAAAGAAAAAATATCCTAATCGGGACATCTGTCACTTGCTAATACAGTACTCAATGATTCAGATATACAGTACTATACAAATACTCGGAATTTAGTTTCTACAGCCCACCAGAAAACATTTCATTGACCTGCCTTGGGGGATCAGGGCCTACTGGTTTGGAGCCACTAGCCTAAAGGGAAAAATATGAGCCTAACAGACTTCTTGTCCACAACAACGGAAAACATACAGTGGATACCATATAGGTACTGCAGTAGTCTTTGTCTAATCACCTCTGCCATGTTATCTATCATACATCGAACATTAACCCCTTAACTGTGCCAGCCAACAAAAGTCGTTCCGGGAGTTGTGTTTTTTTTTTTTTAATTAGGCTATATTTTAATATTTTTTAATGTTTTTATCACTCTGTCTTTTGAAATGAAAATAGTTGAGTTTGGAAACATTTTGACATTAACTTTATCTGAACATTTATAAAAACAACAAAAATTTGTCCTTAACAATTGCACTATGAAGTTTTTGCCAAAAACAGGTGCGCAGTGCAGGGGTTAAGTCCACTATCACCTGTCCCCATAGTTTGGCGTATCTGAAGTTATTCCATGTGTGTACCAAGAGCCATTTCCATCTTTAAACTGTTCATTGTGTCACTAATTTGAACACAATTACGTAATAAAAATGTTATGCAAGTTGAACGTTAAAAAGCATAATTTCTTATTTTTCCTTATATTTTGTTTATCAATGTACTGGATATAAAATCAACACTTTCGAGAAGGCACAATTATTTTATCAGAATATGATTAAAAATGGCCATAATTCCACCAAATTTGGAATGGTCAGCAGCTCATAGATTATTATATTAAACTTAAGGGCAACTCAGGCAGAAATTGTTGTTTCTCAAGCTGCATAAAGAATTGTCATGAAAATTTTGACTTGGTTAAAAATGGAAGTTTCAAGATATTTGATAAAAAAAAATAATTTAAAACATTAGGCTCAGTTTCTTTATCAGAGTGATGGCCTATTAGGGGTCTCCATGGCGTCTCATCCTGAAGGCCCGTGGACAGTACGTGATGACACCAAGGAAAACGATACCTTCCCAGCTCCTATAGGGCCAATGCGAAAACAGGTATTTAATATGCAAAACACATGCGTCTGACGTTTTAGCTCGTACAAATCCATTTAGAAAGAGATGAGAAAGTTTCGCATTAACCATTTCAAGCAAAATATAACCTTCCTGAGTTGGAAGAATTTTTTTTGCTGAGAGGCATTCACAGACTTGGCCTGTTTACAAGTGTAAAATTACCTTAAACTTACACAGTATTACATATGTATTGATTCTATAAAGTTCTATCATTTCATTTCGTTTTCTTGGTGGGTTTAATAGTTTTACAATATACGTAATGGACAGTTGCTGCTTTTTTTACCCCTTCCCCGAGTAACAAATCCTAATCGCCATAGATTTATTCTCTGTACTTAATTCATTCTGACAAACTGAGAGCATTCTTATTTAAGTTTGACATTATCAACCAGGATAAACCATCTACGAAATCATTGAAAATGCCTCGCACGTTGAACGCACGGAGAGCTAAACCCAGAGAACCCAAAAGATGAGCCACCTGCAGCATCCAGCACCACGGAGTAGGATCGAAGAGACCCTTATGGTTCAAGCAATGAGCTACTAAGGAGCAGTTAAGAGTGGAGCCGGAGCATGCAGTCCAGAGGAAGCTGAATCGTCTGTAATGCTTACCACACAGCTGTGAACACGCATACCATGCTCTGCATCTGAAGAAACTGACTCGATCACCGACCCGTGAGGCCTGGTTAGCACTTGTCACAAAACCCCAACCCAGAGCTGGTGTGTGTGTAAATACATTGAGTGACTGAGCTGGAAGGAGCCACGGAACCGGATCCCGTGGGATCCGGTGAAGGGCAGCTGGGGCCCAAACCCAACAGTTGCTGCAGTGGCAAAATGGGTGGAACCGGAGAAACTGGCACACAGCCCTGAGCCAAATTGCCCAATGGAAAAACCACACAGGCAATATTTAGGCTCCCACACAGCTGCTCTACCAAATGCCAAGTCATCCAGGGCTGGTTCAAAACCAGATGGCAAGAGAGCTGTAAGCAGAGCTAGGCTGAAAAAGGCAGGGAAAGAGATGTCGATTGAAAACAATTCCTTGGATAGTTTCCGCTTAGCTTAGAAGTACTTGGACCTGCCGCAAAAGGTGTCTGGAGTATTACTGCAATGCTCTAAGCAGCACATCAGCAACAGAACTAAGGTGTGAGCTGATGGACGACCCAGCTCCTAGCCATCTGGTGGTGGCAATTAGTACTAACAGTTCTAGCTAGTTTCAAGTGAAATATATAGTTTTGATTGAATCGTTTGAGGGGAGCTGTTTGGCAGTTCCAAGGCTTCGAGTCTTGTGAACTCAGCAGTTGTCTGTAAAGCTGCACTGATTTTTCTAGATGCTTTTCCAATTAAATAAAATGTCACTGGATCTCTGTGCCTGTGTGAGGGGACCAGGTTCTGGCTCTGATCCTCAGTAGGCTTGTAGTATAGAGCAATCTGGGTGAGATAACTACCAAGAGTCTCCATGGAGCTCCTTAGGAAAGTTCATTGTAAAAATCCTATGATGATAAAATCCCCATAGACATAAAGTCATGAGATTAAAATGATTACATCTACCCATCTACTATAAAACTGAGGGCAATGTCATAGCCAAACCGCGAGCTACGTCCCTCTTCTCCCACCCCCCCTGCCCTTGACCCCCATTTTTTTTATTTATACAGTGGTGACTCGATTACCGAGTTTAATCCATTCCGGCACCGAGCTCGTCACGTGGAAAAGCTTGTCTTGTGAAACAACAACAAAATTGTCGTCGGAGGTGTCTGACAACCAGCGGAAACGCTCGTTAATCGAGGGAAAGCTTGTCAGTTTTAACATATTTTCTGCGAGTGGCTTGCTCGTTACTCGAAATGCTCGTAACTGGAGCTGCTTGTCACCCGAGGTTCCACTGTGACAACATAACAAGAGTTATGTTGTACAGCCACTAGCATGCATAGCGTTTCGGGCAAGTCCTTAATCCTACGTTCCCCGGAATACGACCCGCCAAATTGTTTAACAACCAGGTACCCATTTTACTGTTGGGTTAAACAGAGGCTACAGTTAAGGATTTGCGTCCGGTAAATCCTTCCTGGGCAGGTTACGAACCCAGGACAAGCGCTCGCGAAACACCAGGCGAGCGTCTTACCACTACGCCACAGCAAATGAGCGGGGAAGGTGAGGCAAATAAGCTGAAGCTAGTTTTGAAACTTTTTGATCATTTGTTTACATCGTTGGGGAGTTCTGGCAGTTCATGAAGCTATCATCTCTTCTGTAGCGAGATGTGGCTTATTTTGTCTCGCCGACTTTCTGGGGGCTTTTTCCTGAGGGTGGCATAAATCAAGAAAGACAACTATATTCCATTCACCTGGGCTATAGGAGATTCGAACCATGGACCCCACTCGTGTAAGGCCAAAGCTCGATTGACCGAGCTATTGAGTAGTCTTAATAAGGAAAGTTTCCAGAACTTTCCAGTTTCCAGTTTTAAATAATAATATAAATGCCACTGCTCCTTGTGCCTCTGTGAAGAGGGGGGGTTCAGGCTCTGGCTCTTGGTCCTTAGTAGGGCCTAGAACTCCATGGCTGATGTGACCCGGCTGATAGTACACTATCAGTACTCTCTCTCTCCAGCCGTGGTCGTATAGGGCACTGACCCCGTAGAAAGATGAAGATTATATATTGTATACAGTGGTACCTCGGCTTACGAATTTAATCCGTTCCCAGAGATGGTTCGTAAGCTGAAAATTCGTAAACTGAAGCAAATTTTTCCACAAGAAAAAATGTAAATTGAATTATCTGTTCCACACTCCCCAAAAAATTAACTTCAAAGTAAATTTTATACCTAATTCATCCAAATCATTAGTACTAAAGTATGTACAAGTTATTGCTTACCTTTATTGATGACTCTTGTTGGTGTATGGAAAACAGTGAAGAGGGGGGGGGGGGGAGGAGAGGTGTTAGTGTTTAGAAGAGAAATCCCCTTCCATTATAACATGAGGCAGTGATGACTTCTCTGGCAGTACACTCTGGCACATTTTCCCTGCATACCACTAGGACCTGTTTGTGGCTCATTAATTGTTTTTCTCACTAAAAACCTGTCTAGTGACACTTGTTTTTCCCTACATTGTAACACTTGTCTGAAGTGAGACATCACATTGTCATTAAAAAGGATAACACAACGGTCTACTACAGCTTGCTCTGGGTAAATTAATAACAACTTTTCAACATCCTCAAGTGTTTGTGTTCTTTGTTTTGTGATTGTTGATGCATCTTTTGCCACTTTAGCACTCATGTCCTTTTTCTTAGCAATTACAGTGCATATCATTGACATTGCTTTGTTGTACTGCCTAGCTAGTTCAACAACCTGTGTACCATTTTCATGTTTAAGAATGATCTCTTGTTTTTCCTCTATGGTCGTCCTCACATGTGTTTTCTTGGCTTGAACCTTACCACTGGCTTTCTTAGGACCCATGGCAAGATATATAATAATAACTTTTATGTTCAAATACCCAAAAATCCGAAAAACACTGAAATTCTTTATAAAGAATTCAGGCGCGATTGTCACTAGGCGGAAGGTACTGGTAAACTGAGGCTCGGTCGCCGTACCATCTTACGCTAGGTCGGTCATACGACATCAACAAACTTTGTTTCCCGAGGCAAAGTTCGTAACCCGATTTGGATTTTACAAAGAAATTGGGCTCGTAACCCAAAAAGTTTGTAAAGAGGGGCATTCGTAAGCCAAGGGGGTCACTGTACTAGCTTCATGGAATCACTGGTAGCTCGCCCAGAAATTGGTTTTTCATTACACTCGTTCAATTTTTATTTTTAATAACCTATTACTACAAATCAACACTATTGTAAGGAAATATTTGCAGTATCATGGGTTCGATGCCTTCGTCCTTTTGCATCTCAACAGCCTTCCCTTGTATGGCCTCAGTATTTTCTCATAGATAAATGATGTTCTTATTTCATTATTGTAATACTACTACTACAGTGGAACCTCGAATAACAAATTTAATCCATTCCGGCACCGAGCTCGTTATGTGAAACGCACGTCTTTTAAAACTAATTTCCCCATTTAAAATAATGGAAATCAAATTAATCCATTCTACCACCGTAAAACATGAATACTGTATGATATTCAATGTTTTAAATAATGGAGCAGCCTACCTTGCATACACTGAACAAACCTTTATGACATTTTTCTTTCATCAAATTTGCTCGATTTTTTTTTTCATTTTTTTATAGCCAAAGGTTCGTTCGGTGTTTGTCGGGTAGGATGCTCCCTAATGACAATTTTTCTCTTGTTTCAAATGTGTTCAATTTGTTTTGTATTTTTCATTTATTGATAATGGAGCAGCCTACCCAACAAACACCGAACAAACTTCTATGGCATTTGTCCGTTTTTCAAATTGTTTAAATTTTTTTTTTTAATAAGAAACATGGAGCAGCCTACCTGACAAACACCGAACGACCCATTTTGACATTTGTTCTGTTTTTCAAAATTTTCTCTTTTTTTTTTGTTCTTCAAAAATAAGTCAATGCTTTGCAATATCACATCAGTCACCCCTTTACATCCCAGCATCATTAGCATCTTTAAACATTTGCATCGTCGGAGGCGTCTGAGAATGTGTGAGAAGCAGCAGGAACACATCATGTGGTTTTCTCGTTAATCAAACAAGTGCTCGCTAATCGAGACAAATTGTTGGCGATCGGCGCCGTTATCTCGTTATTCAAATTGCTCATAAATTGAGGCGCTTGTCACACGAGGTTCCACTGTACTATGATGGTGTATAATTTGCCTTTCTAATAATTTAATAACATATTGGAAATAATAAAAGTATACTGTAAACTGATTAGGACATGTTCCAAAATTGTAAATTCCTGCCCATTATGCACCAGCAGTGTTGTACTGTACTTGAGACATCATAAAGAATCCCCTTTATGATACAAGATATTCCTCAAGGACATTATGTCTGATATGTTATTGATGAGATGGTTCATTCGCTTTGAGCATCAGAGGCTTGAACTCAGGCCTCAGAAGTGATGTCCAACTGATGTCCTCAGACTGATGTCCAACTGACCAGGCTGTGGATGCTTACAATAAGGAAGGTTCTCATATTGTGAGGATCCATGGCTTAACTGGTAGGACAAAGGTCATGTATTTTTGAGTCCCAAGTTTGAGCCTCCGATGACCCCAGTGAATGAATTATTATTACCTACACTGTTGTGGATTGTATCGTATTGATGAAATATGCTTGTTAATTAACTCTAATAATAATTTCCAGTTTCCATATCCAGCACCGACTGCAAACGAGCCAAGCAAAACGTTGAAAGCGCTCATTAACATAAGAAAGGAAAGTTTACGATTTGTGCGCGCGCCTGATGAATCGGCTACCCTAAAGGAACCAGATGACACCACCGCAGTATCCAGATTTAACATAGAATTCACGTTTGATTGTGATGTGCGTTGTGCCATTACCATCATGTACTTCTGCTCGGAAGACATCACAACAAGTGGCATGATGTAAGTACAGAAGTGTCATGTGGAATTAGTTTTAATCCTTATAACTCTTTCATGGTTTCTCCCCCACACCTTTGTGTTGTGTCTCCCTTCATAAAATCCTTTGTGGATCTGACTCTTTTAACATGTCTTGTGTCTTTGTACGCTCATTCTGGCATCCTGAATGGTAGTTAGGAATTTATTCTGTGGCACAGATGGTGGCACAGTATACAGAGGTACCTTGGTTTTCGAATTTAATCTCTGTTCCCAGAGACGGGTCATAAGCTGAAAATTCACAACCTGAAATGAATTTTCCCATAGCAAATAATGTAAATGGAATTAATCCGTTCCACACTACCAAAAATATTAACTTCTAAATACATTTCATACATAATACACACAAATATTTTGTATTGTTGTATGTACAAGTTATAGTTTGCCTTTATTGATGACTCTTGTTGGCGTTTGGAAGACGGTGAGGAGCGGGGAAGGAGGAGAGGTGTTAAGTGTTTGGAAGGGAGTTCCCGTCCATTATAACATCAGGCAGTGATGACCTCTCTGGTGTACTCTCTCCCCTACGTTTTGCAGAAGTACCACTAGGACCTGGTTGTGGGTCTCTGCTTGCTTGTCTTACTAAGAATTTGTCTAAAGACATTTGTTTTTCCCTACATTTTAACACTTGTTTGTAGTGAGACATGACATTGTCATTTAAAAGGTCAATGCAACGGCCTGCTACAGCTTTATCTGGGTAAGTTTTTCAACAAAATTTTGCAGTTCTTCCCATACTTTACACATGTTCTTAATGAGGAAAGGACATCCTCTACTGCCTCTACTCACAACTATTTTCTTAGGTTGAACCTTACCACTGACTTTCTTGGGACCCGATGGTGTGATTATATATAATAATTATTTTTATGTTCAAAAACCAAAAAGGCAGAAAAAATGAAATTATTTACAAATAAATCAAGCAGGATCGTCACTAAGTGGGCGGCTTGAGCTAAATTGAAGCGGGGTCGCCCGTACCACCAGGGACCACGCACTCGGTCGACCCGTACGTGTATCAACAAAGTTGCAAGGCGAGGCAGAATTCGTAACCCGGTTTAAATTTTCCAACAAAATTGCGTTCATAACCCAAAATATTCGTAAAGAGGAACGTTCGTATCCCGAGGGTCCACTGTATTGCCTTCTGAGCTTGGTGCTTTTGTTTGATAATTACATTCTCCATCATAGCTTGTCTGTCTACCACAATGAAATCACAAGAAGTTAATATATCTTGAGAAAATATTGAAGCCAGGAGAAATATGGGAGCCGGTCGGCCGAGCGGACAGCACGCTGGACTTGATCCTGTGGTCCTGGGTTCGATCCCAGGCGCTGGCGAGAAACAATGGGCAGAGTTTCTTTCACTCTATGCCCCTGTTACCTAGCAGCAAAATAGGTACAGTACCTGGGTGTTAGTCAGCTGTCACGGGCTGCTTCCTGGGGGTGGAGGCCTGGTCGAGGACCGGGCCGCGGGGACACTAAAGCCCTGAAATCATCTCAAGATAACCTCAAGAAGGCACATGATGGGTTAAACTTGCATCCCTTACTTCATGTAAGTCATGAAGTTGTTCTTGTTGAGAGACTTTTACCCCATCATAATTCTCTTGGCAGCTTGTCCTATTTTCTTTTATTATTTGAGAATATTGCTTGGATGTTAAAGATTGTAAGTGGCATCAAATTAAATATTTTAATTGCCATATTTACCTTTGTTTAACTAAGAGCCACTAACGCTAGTGGCCTCAATGAGGACAGGAAGCTGGCAGCTGGTTGAATGCCAGCCCCTCCCCAATTTAACTTGATGAACACTGCACCTAAGACTCTTCCTTAAATGAAATCATTTAAGGAAGCACCTTCAAAGTTGCTATTTTCACTTCATTAGATGTAATATGTTATGTTTTTATTATTTCAAATGATAGAATAGACTATTGGACACATTTTGACAGCAATATTCCCATAGAAAGAAACCATTGTTAAGCGTAATGAAATGCCTCTTTTTTTTGTGGGTTCTCAGTGGTTCCCTGTTGCTAGCTACCTGGATAACTCCGCCCAGTTCGAATCACATGAGCTTGTGAGTCATTGTGAATCATTGTAAGTCTTCCAGGGATCAGAGGCCTAAACCTGGCCCACTTTAAAGAGGCACAGCGAGCAAGAGGATACTAGATCACTCAGATCAAGAAAAGGCCACCAGAAAAGTAGTGCGAGATGAAACGGACAACAGTAAGGTAAAAGAAACCTAAAAAATTTGTCCCCAAAACCTTCCACCTAGTCATTGAATCAGCCCCTTCCACTTAAGGTTTCCCAATGTCAGCAGTCAGTTTAAGGTTGTTCTCCTAAGATCTTCACTAGCTGGGGGATCCAAAACAGAAAACGGGAGAGTACAGGTACGTCACTTTCGCGAGCCACTTCATTTTCCAGTACAACAATTTTTGGCCTTATGTAATGCATACACGTGAAAAGCGTCTTTGTTCATAGGAGGACAGGCTGCGTTGAACGATTTACTAGCTGCTAGTAGCAGCTGCATGCCTCTAGATGGCTATGCACCCACCTACTGGACCTGCCGCACTTGACACATCAGTCATTGAACCTGAAAGATGGAGCACTGAAATCCTTGAAAGGGGGGGATGGGAGGGGTCCAAGGAGCCACCAAGGTCCCACCAGAAAGAGGCATTTCCTTGCATTCAATGCTGAATTTCTAGGACTCGTATGGTGGCTCCCTATTGCTATCTCATCATGGAGAACAAAAGCAGAATTGGAACTTGTCAGATGTGGAGGAGAGCCTCAGAAGTAATCCCAAGAAGGAGGGGGAATCAACAATGAGTTTCATAACCTGGAACCACACAAGCCCAGCATGGATCAGGAACATTCACAAGGTACCGAGCCGCTAGCACTCCGTTGGACTGAGAAAACCATCACGCTGGAATATAGGCCATTGACATGTTCGAGAAAATCTTGCACATAGCCGCAAACTTGTGAATAGCACGGCCCTTAAGGTAGACTGCAGGCTGGCTAAACTTAATGACACTACTTATGACCTGATCCAAACGTGTTTCATAACACAGGACTAGGGGACGCTTGAGTCTACAAACAAAGCATCTCCCGACACACCACTCGCAGCACAAAGGTACAGTAATGGCCTCAAACGGACACTAGCTTCAAAGTGTTGTACAACAAAAAGTACTGTCTCCACTCGATCATCTGGACTATATGGGAAGGACCCCCAGCCGGATTATCACATTTTTCGGATAATGGTACTTTTTCACCTACGAGTCCAAAAGTGACCATTTCCAACTATTTTTATACTACAAACAACATAATTTGAATTGCCTTGCCACATATAATTATTAAACATTCAACTAGAAACCTCAACTTACCGTGTTGGTGTTCGTCTTCTTGATTGATGCCACACATCTTGAAGTTAAAAATTCTTAACAATTTAAGTAACCTATACTAACACAACACTAAAATTAACACTTAAAATTACTGTACAGTTCATTAAGCTAAGTTAGTTTTGACTGCCAGCTGCTGAAGCCTCACTGGTTAAAGGCATTTGGGTTGCCTGTGAGGCCTCACTTGTTGAAGGCGCTTGCTTGCACCTCACTTGTTGAAGGCGCTTGCTTGCACCTCACTTGTTGAAGCGCTTGCATGCCCTCACTTGTTGAAGGCACTTGGCTTGCCTGTGACGCCTCACTTGTTAAAGGCACTTGCTTGCGCCTCACTTGTTGAAGGCGCTTGGCTTGCCTGTGGTGCCTCACTTGTTGAAAGCGCTTGGCTTGCCTGTAATGCCTCACTTGTTGAAGGAGCTTGGCTTGCCTGTGGCGCCTCACTTGTTGAAGGCGCTTGGCTTGCCTGTAGCGCCTCACTTGTTAAAGGCACTTGGCTGCCTGTGACACCTCACTGGTTGAACAACACGTAACTTGTCTTTAATTGCTAGGACAATCTTCTTCCTCTTAACACTTCCAGAACGATTGATGCTGCTACCAGACATAGTCTTGGCCAAAAATGTTCAAAGTTACTATGAAAATAAAAAAGTTATTTAAAAAAATATTTCACTAATGGAGCAGCACTGTGACGCCGCACTGGTTGAGGTGTATAACAGTAACTTGTCTTTAATTGTTAGGACAACTTTCTTCCTCTTAACACCTCCAGAACGATTGATGCTGCTACCAGACATAATCTTGGCCAAAAACGTTCAAAGTTACTATGAAAATAAAAAAGTTATTTAAAAAAATATTTCACTAATGGCGCAGCACTGTGTATAACACGAGGGACGGACGCACATGGGTTGACCAGTGTTGGACCGGTCCACTTGGGGTGGGGCAGTTATAGCACGTTACGTAGGCCGCCAGGCGGAAAATAATTCACAATATTTTTGAAGGAAACTTCAGCCTGTGCACAATGCTTTTAGGAAACTTATTTATTTGTTATTACATAATTACTAGTACTTATTTCATTTGTTTTTGGCTAATGATTAATTGTTCTAAAATTAATGGTATTTCCTGTACCCAGGTGGTCCCTCCCAACACCACCCACCCACCCCACCCCCTCCTCCACAGTGCGTCTAGAGCCACAGATGGGATTAATACGGTATGGCCGTATTTTCATCCAGCCAAACCAGCTTTTATCCGGTTCCTGTGGCCATTTTGGCCGGATATTGTGATAACTTTATCCGATCACGATTTTGACCAGTATAAGGGCGTTTTCCGGATGTTTGAATCCCGGATAATCGCGGGGTTACTACTGGGAAAACGGGACATCATAAGTGTAACTGTCATCCTGCAACTACACTTAGGTAATAACTTTAGGTAATTACAACAAATGATGGACCCCTCACTGAACCAACCTAGCATCAATCACCAAAGGACCTGCCTGGAAACAGGGCTGTCTCATTCTGAGCCAGAAAAGGTGCATGCTGTTAACAAAGAAAATGACCTAGACCAAAATAACAAAAACATTGCCTCAGGAGATGAGCATAAAACTCTTCAACTCTTGCCTGAAGCAATAGCAAACAAAAACAGTGCTTTGCAAAAATAATCCTGGACTGAAAGGATAATGGAGAACAGAGAGGACAGAAAACCCAGAACCTTATCCAAAGTCCAAGAAGGCTCGATAGGAGCACGAGTAGGCTTAAGGCAAAAAAATGGCCAAAACAGCCTACAAAAATAATGTGAACCAAAATATTAACATTGGACAACAATGACAGTGGCCAATGACGGACAGCTTATATGGTTTGGCCAGAGCCAAACCATATAAAGGAATGGGAAAGGAATGGTGCCCAACCACTTTTTTTTTTTTTTTTTTTTTTTTGAGATATATACAAGAGTTGTTACATTCTTGTAGAGCCACTAGTACGCGTAGCGTTTCGGGCAGGTCCCTGGAACACGATCCCCACCGCGAAGAATCATTGTTACAACCAAGTACACATTTTACTGTTGAGTTAAACAGAGGCTACAGTTAAGGATTTGCGCCCAGTAAATCCTCCCCGGCCAGGATACGAACCCATGACAAAGCGCTCGCGGAACGCCAGGCGAGTGTCTTACCACTGCACCACGGAGACTGCTAGTGGTAAGCTTCCAATCTTACCTTCCAATCCCCGACTTGGAAGGTCGGGGATTGAATTCCGACCTGCATGTAGCGAGACCGTTGCTCTACCGTCCAGCTCAAGTCAGGGCTGGACGGGGAGCCACCAAAAAGAGTCTTTAAAAAAAAAAAAGTGCAGTTGTAAATATTTTGTTAGATTTTGTGTAAATGGTTCGGCACTGGTTTCTGGGCGACGACCAATTACATGGATGCTTCTGGGCGACGACCAATTACATGGATGCTTCTGGGCGACGACCAATTACATGGATGCTTCTGGGCGACGACCAATTACATGGATGCTTCTGGGCGACGACCAATTACATGGATGCTTCTGGGCGACGACCAATTACATGGATGCTTCTGGGCGACGACCAATTACATGGATGCTTCTGGGCGACGACCAATTACATGGATTCTTCTGGGCGACGACCAATTACATGGATGCTTCTGGGCGACGACCAATTACATGGATGCTTCTGGGCGACGACCAATTACATGGATTCTTCTGGGCGACGACCAATTACATGGATTCTTCTGGGCGACGACCAATTACATGGATGCTTCTGGGCGACGACCAATTACATGGATGCTTCTGGGCGACGACCAATTACATGGATGCTTCTGGGCGACGACCAATTACATGGATGCTTCTGGGCGACGACCAATTACATGGATGCTTCTGGGCGACGACCAATTACATGGATGCTTCTGGGCGACGACCAATTACATGGATGCTTCTGGGCGACGACCAATTACATGGATGCTTCTGGGCGACGACCAATTACATGGATGCTTCTGGGCGACGACCAATTACATGGATGCTTCTGGGCGACGACCAATTACATGGATTCTTCTGGGCGACGACCAATTACATGGATGCTTCTGGGCGACGACCAATTACATGGATGCTTCTGGGCGACGACCAATTACATGGATGCTTCTAAGAAATTCATGAAAGTATAGTAAAACTAAAAAGATTATAATAAATAACTAAAAGATTAGTTGATCATCTAGAGAAAATTAGTTTTGTAAATAACAGCAGTATGGCTTTAGAGATCAGAACTCATGCATAACAAACCTTCTGGAGTTCAACAAAAGGATGGAAAGATTGCATTTTTTAGACTTCCAAAAAGCCTTTGACATACTGTACATGTAATGTACAGTACTATGGAACATACGTAATGTTCAACATTACTACATAAATTTGAGAGTCAGGGTGGGAGCAACCAGAAGAGCACTGAAATAGGTGAGAGAGTACCTAATAGAGCAGGAAACAGTTACAGTGATGTGGGGGGGGGGGGGGAAGGGGGGACCAAGAAATTGGAAAGATTGGGGTAACAAAAGGGACAAAAGGAGTCTCCAAATTATTGGTAATAAGGCCTATGTTATTTGAACCAATCCACAAGGGCCGTGATGAGGGTTCGAACCTACATCCGAGAGGATCTCAGATGCCCCCTAATCATTCGTGGATTTGTTCATTTGATGCATCACGCTATTGTGATTTTTATGTGTAACCTATATTATTTATTTTGTCAATAACCTAACTTCTCTGCATGCACATTTTATTTCACTGAAAATTTGTGACAATCCTGCCACCATGGCTTAACCCTTAACATGCTCGGGGTCTAATATCCTGCTATCCGCACAGGCGCATGTCATTTTGAAAAAAAAAAAAATTTTTTTTTTTTTGCTAATCTGTTAAGTTCTGTTCACTGATCACGGGAAAAATAAAAAAAAAATTCTATTGTACTTACTTTTGTTGCAATAGAGCCGAGAAGCTCGGTGATGACGTCACAATCTGCATGTTCGCTCATGCAGTACACGCCCGGGAGGTGTTGCGCGCGGTCCTCAAACAGCCAGAGTTGCCACAAATATATTTTCGTGCTATTTATTTACAATGTCTAAGCGCATTTTATCTAATTTTTTTTCACTAATTGTGTTTCAAATACTGTTTGAACATATTTTGTATCAATAATTGTTGCATATTTGAGTATACACAGGCGCACACAATTGTTTTCAATTACGGCAATATAATATGTCATTACAGTCTATTATATTGTATGTTCTGCTTATATTTGTATATATTTACACACACGCTATCTGCTTATATGTTTACATATTTACACACTCGCACACGCTATACACACTTTGAAGCACACTTAGAAGATTTCTAGACTGTGGTAGTCATTGAAGCAGTCGACAGCACATAATGGGATACCACACGTTTCACACCATGTTTGCACAAGCTTCCGTTTCTTGTCTCTACGTGTCGTTGTTTTACACACCAAGCAATCACGTTGGGCTATTGCACGCTTCACACCAGGTGGCAAATACTTAAGTTTGTGTGCTAGGAAGCCTTCAGTGTGAGCGAGGCGTGGAGTACCAGCATGCTGCAACAGTGGGTTTATGATGGGCCGCTGAATACCTGGGACATCTTTTGCAAACTTTCCTAATAACTGTATTGCAGCATCAAATACAAAGTCACGGAAAGTGGGCTTACGTCCAGTTCTCACAAGGTACATGTTGAAACAGTTCAGCATGCTCATGTCCACAAGAGGGAAGAACACTTTTTTCGTCCACCTACATGTCTTCCGCACACACTCTGCAGTGCCAATCATCATGTCTGATTTATCAATCAACCGCATGTTGATATTATAGTCTAAAACACAGTCTGGCTTATATAGTGGTGCATTTGTTTTATGGCTCACTTTCCCACTGTTCACCATTGTTCCAT
The DNA here is from genome assembly GCF_040958095.1 of Procambarus clarkii. NCBI lineage: Eukaryota > Metazoa > Arthropoda > Malacostraca > Decapoda > Cambaridae > Procambarus > Procambarus clarkii. Next base: position 40,589,575 of record NC_091163.1, read on the forward strand.
CATGAATTGTTGTCAACAAGTTCACCTCTCTTTTGTCTTTCCACCGAACTGACAGAATGTTATCACTTTTCCTTCTCTGACACTCACCAACTGCAATGTCGTTGTCAAACACAGGCATTTCCCTTCGTTGTGGCTTTACTGTACCAACCAATCCGGTTCTATTTTCTAGCAAGAACCGAGCTAGCAAGGGACTTGTATAGTAATTATCTGTGTATAAAATGTGTCCCTTGTTCATCCACGGAGCCATGATGGTCTTCACTACACTCCCCGAGAATCCATGTTCGTCGTTACCGGGAATGTCTACATCACTAGCCGAGTACAGAATCATGTGTAACACGTATCCTGTCTCACAATCACAAAGAACAAAAAATTTCAGGCCAAATCGGTTTCGTTTTGAGGGAATGTACTGTTTGAATGGAACACGTCCCTTGAAAAGTATGAGAGATTCATCAACCACCAGCTTCTGTGCTGGTACGTAAAAATCTCTGAATTTTCCAATAACATCGTTCATGTAGTGCCTCACTCGCCACAGTCTATCATCAGGTGTTCGGTCCTGAACACTTCCAAAATGTAGACACCTGAGGAGTATCTGAAACCTGTCTCGTGACATATATTTCCTGAATAAAGGTGTTGGTATTGTCTTGTCCTTGCTCCAATAGTCATTTATTGCATGTTTGTGACAGTGCTTCATCAACAAACAGAGTGCCAAAAACACATACATTTCCGCCACTGTGGTATTTTTCCAACGCTGCAGTCGTGAAAATTCTGTGATTTCCCTCTCAATCAGGTAAGCAGCATGCAGGTTCGTTTGGTGTACAATGTATTCCATGAGTGGTTCATCATAGAATGCTGTAAAATATTCCATCTCAGCCATGTCCTCACCTTGATTAGGGAAAAGGTTTGTAATCCCTACATCTTTATCGTCAAAGTGAGGAATATTAGGAATAAAATCGTCACCATCACTCCACTCAAGTACACCAGGCGTCCTGCGAGATGCAGAGGAAAGACGGCGAGGAAGCGATGCATACCGGCGACCAGGAGCTGAATACCGTCTGCGAGAAGCACGGCGGCTACGTGCACGTGAGGTGGGTGCACGTGAGGTGGGTGCACGTGAACACGAGGGTCTTGGTCCCTCATGTGGTGCCATGCGATGGTGCTTGGCCGGGCGAGATGCTGCTGACGCGACAATTTCTCGCCCAGTTACACCACTGGTACCAGCCACAGGCTCAATAAAACTTTGATCTGAGTCACTAAACCCAGAAAAGGAGTCACCTCCCTCTGACTCGTCACCCTCAAACAGAAAATATCCACAGGAACTGTGAGGTCGTGGTAGAATTGGGGTAGAAAATGGGCGAGGAGGCATGGGAGAGCGTATAGGCCTCGCCATGGCATGGCGGTCATTCTCACTTTCACTGCTGCTGCTACTATCACCCGACAACTGTGTATAATCCTCATCGTTGTCTGAATCGTCAAACACACTTTCTTCACCTTCAGAGAATAATTCGTGGGCTATTTGCTCTGGGGTGAGGGACTGAGTGGTGCGTGCCCGTGAGGCGTTTGACCGTGCGCTCGCCATGGTGACTCTCGCTAAACTGAGGCCTCCCATGCCATCGGATCGTGAGCTGGATTTTTTTTTCAAAATGGCCGCTGTTTACTAGAGCCCCTGGGCAGCGTATGGGACCCCCAGCTACACCGCGGGCCATTCAAATCGTGCGCGGTACCCATACACTTCATATGAAGTGAAGCGCAGTTGACTGGTAAAACGATTTACACTTCATATGAAGTGATGCGCACTTTAAGGGTTAAAGTATGGGCAATGCTTCGGCCGTGGCTGACACTACGTTAACAGCAAACACAAGAAGAAAGTTCATTTTGAGCAGATAATAGACCTAAGAGAAAAAGTTTACTGGTGAGGAATGATGTGTGCTCTAAATTCAAAGTGAGAAACTTTTTTTGTTTTCTTTAACCCTTTAACTGCGCGGCCTATAAATATGACATCCCCCCAGTGCGCAAGAAATGAAACCTCGGGAAAAAATTCTTTTTTCTTCTGAAAGTGTCAAAAACCCCTCCCTGTATATGGGTATAGCAACGGAAGCTCGAAATTGTACTTACTTTGGCTGCTATGGGGTCCGAAAGGTGGGGCGTGACGTCATCATTCCCGTGCGCCAGAGCAGTATGCTCCCGGGGCCAGTGGGGCGGCCGGGGAGGGGTGCGCAAGTTGCCGCGAATATATTTTTGTTCATTTTTTGTGCACAGTTCCAAACACATTTTATTTGTTTTTACGTGCTAATCCTATGTATAATGAACACGTACACTATATTATGGCAGTAAAACATCCCTACTGTCCGAAGACACTGTGTTACATGCATGACACTTGTGTACACATATGTTGCACATATTTATCATATATCATGCTAATTTATGTGTATATACAATCTATTTACACACTATACACTGTCACACACTATATACATTCACCATCAACATACTCAGAACACCGCGAGTGTGAGCAGCCACACCCAGCCAGCCCTCCCTCACTCCAACATCTTACTCGCCAACATTGCTCCTCCCACTATACTGTTATTGTATTTATTACATGATTTACACATGTTATATATACCTATCTGCTTGTTTTATTTACCAGAACTATGCAAGTAACCCAGTATTGTGTCCAAACAGTACAGTGGCCACCATACACTGCATGACAAATCACACAGCAGACAGCAGACGACGCTATGATTACGACGTCACCTCCCTCACCAAAATAGCTCCTCACAACATACTCCTGGTGCTGTTATTACACTATTCACACACACTGTATATATTCGTGTACTGTGTGTTCCTCATAGTGAACCACGAAGCTAGTACGGTGAGCAAAACAAAGAGTTACTGCCACAGTGAGGCTACCTCAATTCTCTCCCTTCTGCCCTCCATCACCAAAATTCCTCCTTCCTACGCACAACGCTCATTATAACCACAATCCTGGTCACTAATATCTGTAAATGAATAATTGACCACAAGTTTATTTTGAAAAGGAACCTAAAAAGTTGTTTGAAGATTCCTAGATGGACGAAATAATGCTGTGGTGCTGTGGCTAGCGCTGTGAACATCGTGAACAGCATTGAATCACTGATATTTGAACATTGTACCCAGTCATTATCACACTCAAGCTCTTCTATAATACTATTATGGCTAAATAAAACAGATTATATATATATTTTGACAATACTGTATTAGGCGATGCTGTGGTCACATGCTGAACAGCAGTGCTGTACGCTCATGCTGCGAGCTCCAGCCTTGGTTGCTCACTCACTACTGAGGCTCTGACACCCGGCAATGTGGACCATGATTTTTTTTAAGATGGTGTCTGTTTACAAGAGCCCTGAGGAAGCTGATGTGAACCCCATGTAGCCGCGGGAGTTTTGAACCGAACGTGAAAAATAAAAACACCCGGAGGCGCGTTGCGCACCCGAAGCCTGGGCCTGCAGGCGCGTTGCGCAGTTAAAGGGTTAATGCTGAACAGAAGAGCATTCATTTCCTGTTATTCTCAAAGTGTATTTGATGCGGAAGAGGAATATTAGTGAGTCGGGATTAGGTTAGAAATACTGTAAGAGTAATCGGGCTCAAGTTAGAAATACATGTAAGAGATGCCAATCCGGATCCTTGTTAACCTGGAACTTTAGGTAATCTGGACAAAATCGAGTCCGAGTTTTGTTTGTCAAACTTCACGAAACTCGGACAGAAATCTGAATTACTGAGAGTTTCGGCCAGGTTGCTGAATGTAGTTGGGAGATCTATACTCACCAGAAGAATCCATAGCAGCTGGTAGTCAAAACTGACCTTGCCAACCGACCCTAACCATGTGCATTTATGTTTATAGCGAGTTGAAAGAGCTGGAATTCACAAGTTGAGAAAAGTTTGCAGCCATATCATGGGATTGAACCCATCAAATAGATGGGTTCAATCCTGATATATAAATCAGGACTGAACCCTGGATAGATAAATCACATTCTAATGATGTCTTGAGCTTTCTCTAAAAGCTTGGCTCTAAGCATCTTGACATCTGCTTCCTCACTCGATTAACACCAACATGTACACTTGGGCATCAGCCTAAGATTGAACATGACATAACACTTTTGACTCTTGGCACATAACCTTGTGTAGATGCAGTGAATAACACCTTGGCAAGTAACCTTGTATAGATACAGGTAATAACACCTTGACTCTTGGCGCATAACCTTGTGTAGATGCAGTGAATAACACCTTGACTCTTGGCGCATAACCTTGTTTAGATGCAGTGAATAACACCTTGACTCTTGGAGAGTAACTTCATATAGGTACTGTGCAGTATAGTATTTATTGTATAATATGTACATGTACATGTACAGCACAGTATTGTGATGTCTTTAGTGAAGCTGAATTGCGAACAACTACGTTCATACCCTAAGATGATCAAACGGCTGCACAGTATTTACCATAAGTCACTGTCGTGGAACCTATCCAATTTTTACAAAAATAATCTAAAAATAAATTTTGCAAAATTTTGTTATCTGGGAGCTATCCAGGCTGATAAGGATATCCCTAACTTTTGGCATGAGTCTTCTTGAGGTTATCTTGAGATGATTTCGGGGCTTTAGTGTCCCCGCAGCCCGGTCCTCGACCAGGCCTCCACCCCCAGGAAGCAGCCCGTGACAGCTGACTAACACCCAGGTACCTATTTTACTGCTAGGTAACAGGGGCATAGGGTGAAAGAAACTTTGCCCATTGTTTCTCGCCGGCGCCTGAGATCGAACCCAGGACCACAGGATCACAAGTCCCGCGTGCTGTCCGCTCGGCCGACCGGCTCCCTGAACTGAACCTGAGTCGATGTGGGTGGAGTTCTAGGCCTACCGGGGACCACGACCAGAATCTGGCCCCCTCAGAGAGGCACGAGAAGCAATGGCCTATAGAAATGCACATGGGTTTTTGGAACATTCTGTATCTGCCATCGACCGGGACAGGCACCCAGAAAGGTAATCGCCCCAAAACAAACCCCTATTCTGGTGAAAACGGCAAAAATAGACAAGTGGACAGAATTCCCCAAATGAAAACGAGCAAACAAGCATGACTTCACACGAGCCGCACCGCATGTCTGTCATGTCTTCAAGAGGAAACTAGATTGTTTTCTTTAAGGAGTGCCGGACCAACCGGGCTGTGGTGGGTATGTGGGCCTGAGGGCCGCTCCAAGCAACAGCCTGGTGGACCAAACTCTCACAAGTCAAGTCTGGCCTCGGGCCGGGCTTGGGGAGTAGAAGAACTCCCAAAACCCCATCAACCAGGTATCAACCAGGTATATCTGCGAAGCTTCCCCCACTGCGGGAGGGGGAAGGGAAAGAAAGCCCCAGATCCCCGCGCCGGCGATCCACACCGTAGTTCTTCTGCTGACGGGATACAGCAAAGTCGTATGGCTCTAGCTCCGGATTCTTGTGCTGTGCTGTCCCCCGTTTCAGTACTGCTCTTACGGTGACGAAGAATGAGACTGCTGCTTTCTGGAGGGGTCCTTGGGTTGTTGGTGCTTGGTTGGTCAGGCTGGGGATGCATCATGTGTTTTGTCCGGTTGCGGCCCTCCGCCGTTATTTGCGTGCCATGGCTTCTTGGTCCGGGGACCCACTTTGGGTTGATCCGGTTTCCCTTCTTCCCTGTTCGCGGGTACGGGTCTCTCACGTCGTCCGCAGGATTATTAAGTCTAGCCAGCCTGCGATCTATCCCAGTGCCCATGACGTTCATAAGTTTGCTGCTCTTGCTTCCGTCTTTGGTAACATGTCCTGGGCTGACATTTGAGCGCTGGGCTTTTGGCGGTTGAACAGGGTCCTGGCTGCACGCTACCTTGTTAACGTTCCTGGGCCTAGTCGGGCCTTGTGTTGCTTTGGGTTGGTGGTTGCAGCCAATTGTCTTGACTTTGAGTCAAGATGTGAGCACCGACCGCCTCTCAGGTAAGTCCCATTCTTTTGTCTTTGGTGAAGTAGCTCTGCGGAGCCGTAGGGGCTCCCCTGAGAAAGAATGTACTGAAACGCTATTTTCTGAGTGAGGCCCGGAGGCTCCCCAGTAACCCTCCCTCCCTCTCTCTGGTCGGCGGTTTTACGTGTATTTTGATATCCAGCCTCAGAACTGGGGATGTGGATCGCCGGAGCGGGGGTCTGGGGCTTTCCCCTTTCCCCTCCTGGGGAGGGGGGAGCTGCGCAGACGTGCGGCGCAGCTCGTGTGACGTCATTCTTGTTTGCTTGTTTACATTTGAGGAGTTCTGTCCCACTCGTTTGTCTATTTTCTTCATTTTTACCAATATAGGGGTTTGTTTTGGGGCGCTTACCTTTCTGGGTGCCTGTTCTGGTTGATGGCAAATATAGAATGCTCCAAAATCACATGTTCATTTCTATAGGTTATTGCTCCTCGTACCTCTCTGAGGGGGCCAGGTTCTGTCCGTGGTCCCTGGTAGGCCTAGAACTCCACCCACATCGACTGATGCCAAAAGTTAGGATATCCTTATCAGCCTGGATAGCTCTGGGGAGCTTCTGGGACTCACCCAGAAAATGGCATTTCATTACATTCAGCGCTGGTTTTTTTGGGGAGGGAAGTCTTGAGGAATTATCTTTGTAAAGTATCAGAATATTACTGCATATATTGATGTAAAAATTCAGAATTTTGCTGCATATATTGAGACAGAATATGGTGGTGGTGTTCTGTTTTGACACTTTACTTACCTTTTAGAGTGTCTCTTTATATCACTAGTAATATCATCTAATGTCATTGCATTTTTAGTCTAATGACTAATTGAACTGAATTTTAATTTATAGCTTGAACTGTGTTGCATTGTGTATTTTGTTTTGCCACAGCTACACTCCCCGTGACCCCGTCATGAACTCGGAGACATATCATTACAAGCGAGGAGCGAATCAGCAGTTCTCGCAAGTGTGTCACGTCTTTGATCCTTCTCTGTATCCTGAGGAAGAGCTGTTGTATAGCTTCGACCGAGAGATTTTGCCTATTGTGATATATTGCGTAGCAGAAGAAGGAGAGGGTAAGTTACTTTCAAATATAAATACTGTACACAGTTTTAGATTTTGAGTAGAGTGATGAACTTGCTTTTGAAGATTAGATACCTTCCTATAAGGTACACTAAAACATTAAAAAAGTATTTCAGATATCCTATTTAATTGCTCAAATCATAAAAATGTGATGTATCTATGAGAATATATGAATATATTGTGGTCATACAATAAGATCGAACCCTCATCCTCGGAATCCCAGTTGCATGCATTACTGTGTAAATGATCCTGAGGTAACTCAACATGCTATGGAGGGATATTAAAATTGCTTAAATTTAAGGGGAAGTTACATAGCGTGTTTCTTCATGTAGCCAACAGAGAAGAATATTGTATACCGAAGCATGTTGAGTTACCATTCCAGAATGGACCCAGAATTTGGGTCCTGGTAGTACAGTCGGATTCATTCTCAAAGCACAGTCGAGACTTCTGGGTTCGCATCCTGGGCGAGACAGAAATGGTGGGGCACATTTCCTTTCACCTAATGCCTCTGTTCACCTTGCAGTAAGATAGGTACTCAGGAGTTAGTCAGCTTGTTGTGGGGTTGCATTCTGGGTGGGGTCAGTAATTTGACCTTGAAGGGGGGATGGAGGCCTCAATATAAGCCTAACGTGTATGAATACACACTGGCTTCCTGTCTCCCGACACAATGAATTCATTTCAATGAAAATAATATCATGCACGTTTTTATTTTTACAGATCCTCGTCAGTCGCACGTTACATTTGCAATGGTGGAGAGACACAGTGATGGTTATGCTCTCAAACCTCTCAAACAGAAACTATTTGTGGATGGCCTCTCCTATCTTCTTCAGGAGATCTATGGCATAGAAAACAAAAATGCAGACAATTGTAAGGTCAGTATTGAAATATTTGCTGAATTTGTAATGGAGGAAGGGAGTTATGAGGAGAAATTGCCAAGCCATTACAACTATGTAGCACTGGGAAGGGGTCATGATAAGGATTTGGGATGGGACGTGAGGGAAGGAATGGTGCCCAACTACTTGGACAGTCGGATTGATTGCCGACCTGCATGAAGCAAGACTGTCGCTCTACGGATGTGGGGGACTTGCTAGAAAGGCTTGAAATGTGACTCGGTGTCTGATGGTTAGAAAGGGTAGATTAATATACTAACTTGATTTGGTTTCCCAAAGTTGGGGACAGGAAGCCTGTTATGTTTGTGGTCATCCCTAGGCCAATGGCTGCTCTTTTCCCTAGTTGCAACCTCCAACAATTTTATTGTCCCAGGGTACCTATTTACTGCAAGCTAGGTGAACAGCGGCATTGGGTGTACGGAAACATGTCGTCTGAAAATTTAACTTTGGCCCAATCAAAGAAAATGTAACTTTGGCCCAATCAAAGAAAATGTAACTTAGCCCAATCAAAGAAAATGTAACTTAGCCCAATCAAAGAAAATGTAACTTTGGCCCAGTGAGTAACTATGCCGACTACTGTGCTCCAGGTCACCATAGTGTGCAGTACGGGAGATAAAACACTCGAGTGCAGGAACTAGAGGCGTTAATCTTCCCAGCATTATGGGCAGAGTGTATTATGAGGTACCTGGATTGTACCTGGATGGGGTTCTGGGAGTTGTTCTGCTCCTCATGCCCGGCACGGGGCCAGGCTTGACTTGTGAGCCAACTTGTGAGCCGAGGCTACATCGTGTACTGATGTATTGCCCTTGATCTTTTTGCATTATCGGTTTCAGTCAAAATACAATACAATAAGAATAACAATGGTTGATTACAATATTGTAGTTAAATTAATTTAGCTTTGTTATACTGTATTTAAAGTTCTTGTAATTACTGTAATTAATTTAGATATTAATTCAAAAGGTACTGTAAAAGGTGTATGATTAACAATGTGGGTGGATATAAATAGGAGTGCCCTCATAATTACCTAAGTGTAATTACCTAAGTGTAGTTACAGTATGAGAGCTACGCTCGTGGTGTCCCGTCTTCCCAGCACTCTTTGTCATATAACGCTTTGAAACTACTGACGGTTTTGGCCTCCACTACCTTCTTGCCTAATTTGTTCCAACCGTCTACCACTGTTTGCGAAAGTTAATTTTCTTATATTTCTTCACCGTCTTTGTATAGTTAGTTTAAATCTGACCTCTTGTTCTTGAAGGTCTCAGGAGTTCTTCACTATCAATTTTGTCGATTCTCATTACTATTTTGTACTTAGTGATCATATCGCCTCTTTTCTTCTATCTTCTAGTTTTGGCATATGTTTTTGTAATGTTCTTCTCGACTGCCATTTTTTTTAGATTGGTGCTATGTTTGCCTTTTTCCATATATCTGCGAAGATTCCTGTGCACAAGGATGTCTGTAATATCAATTGGAGTAGAATGCTCAGCTCAGTTGCACATTCTCGCAGCACCCTAGGTGAAACTCCATCAGGTCCAATCGCTTTATTTCTTCCTAGCCCCTTGAGTAATTCTACAACTTCATCTTGGGAAACTTCTTTGTATTCTATGGTGTGCTCTGGAATTGGCATTGGATCTGGTTCTCTGAAATCCTCATTGTGCACAAACACACTTTTGGAACTGTTCATTTAATGTTTCACACACTTCTTTTTCATTCTCAGTAGTCCTGTTACCCATCCTCAATCTCTGGATATTAGGTTTTACATGTAGCATTCTTTTAATGAAGTTATAGAAAAGGCCTGGATCAGTTTTACATTTGCCTATACCTTTCTCAAAGTTCCTTTTTGCTTCTCTCCTCACTGCTGTTTAATTGTTTCTTGCTTGTTTGTAATGCTGTTATGTTTGTTGGTTAGGTCTCTTCTGATATTGAACCCATTTTCTTGTCTTTCCCTCTCTGGCCCTCTCACATTTTCTGTTGAACCAATCCTGTTTTCTGGTTCTTCATCTGTTTTGGTATGAATGTTTGTGTGCCTTCATTGTATATTTTGCAAAATTTGGCATACATCTCATTTACTTCCTTGCCTGTCTGTCTGTCCAGTTAAACTCATTAAGAATTTTCTAAGGTTCCCATAGTGTCCTCTCTTGAAGTAGACTTTATCAACTGTTTCAATGCCCCCATTCTCTTCTAGATTATAACGCATATTTAATTTCCAACAGGACATGACCACTCTTTCTCAAGGGAGGAAGGTACTGGATGTCAACTATCTCTTCTTTCCTGGTGAATATTAGATCCAGTATTGACGGAACATCCCCTTCCCTCATTTTTGTGGCCTGCTTGACGTGTTGATACATGAATGTCTCCAGAATGAGATTTACAAATCTTCCTGTCCAAATGTCCTCCGTTTTTGCTTCGTAGGCCTCCCAGTTTTTGCTTCGTAGGCCTCCCAGCTTTAAAGTTGAATTCCCTCAGTACCAACAGTCGTGACTTATCTTTATCTGATCTCACATATCATGACCATTAAAAGGCCCTCTCGTTTGTCATCCAGTTCCTCCTTTGTCCATGTGTTGCTTGTTGGTGGGCTGTAGGCATTTACAATTATCAGTTTATTATTCTGATTCCAGACCTGCAATGCCAATATGTTAACATCTTGACGGTTTTTGATCATTAACACACTTACCTTCAGGTGTTCTCTCACCAGCACAGCCACTCTTCCCCCTTCCTAGTTTTTCTGTCATGTCTCCAAACTAAGTAGCCCCTTGGCAATACCACCTCATTTTAAATATTTTCTTAAAGTTTCGTCTTTGTTAGTGCAACAATATCTGGGACCTTAAGCTGAATTGTATCTCTTAGTTCCAGTTTTTCTGTGGGGAGCCCCTACGGCTCCCTGGAGCTTATCGGGCTAATGTGTGTTATGTTAGACCGGGACATTAGCTAAGGAGTTCAGACCTACCAGGGACCAGCGCCAGAACCTGGCCCCTTCAGAGAGGTTTCAGGGAGCAATGGCCCTGGAAAACCCCATATGGTTGGGGGTTTTCCTTATCTGCCATCGACCGGGGTTAGGCACCCAGAAAGGTAGGCGTAACAAAACAAACCCCACATGGTAAGAAACTACAACAAAAACCGAACAGAGAGGTAGAAAACTCCCTACAATCCCAAGGAAACAAGCAAACAAGCAAACATCACACTTTACTGCCGCGCCGATCGTCCGCGCAGCCCTCCCCACACCGGGAGGGGGAGGGGGGAGCCCCGGACCTACCGCGCCGGCTGCCAAGCTTCAGTTCGTTCGCTAATGTCAACCGGGATTGACGCTTCTCTGGCCTCAGTTTCCTAGGCGGCGTTTGCCTTGTGTGGCGTTCACTGCCGTGTGTTGTGGTGTGCGGTGGCCAGGAGTACTTCATCAGTGCCGGGGCTGCATGTGCTTAGTGGCTGACTTCCCTAAGCGCCCTGTGAGTACTGCCCTTGCGTTACAGGGTTATCTTCCCTGGGGCGTTCGGGAACCATTCCCGTAGAGGTTCTTGCTGCTCGGCATTTGCCTCGCCCTTGGGGCCAGCTGGGGCTTGGGGCCCTTGTTTGGCCCTGGGTAGGGATTGGTATTGTGCTGGTTAGGGCGTCAAGGTGTTGCGCAGCCTGCCACCTAAGCGGCGGCCGGTTTCTGTTGCCTCTGGAGACGGTGTACTTTTGCGGGGTTTTTCTTTTGTTTTTCATTTTCTTGCCTGGTGGGGGTCTGCCTAAGGTGGTTATAGTTCCACTGGTAGTGTTTGGCGGCCCTCTGCTAGGCCCCCGTGCTTGTACACGTCTCAGGGGTTTTCAGTGCTATAATCTACCCTCTTGTTATGTTTGGGTTTCTTAACCGGTTAGCAACACCTTGCCCGGGCTTCCCGTTAGTTGTTACCCTACGGGCCCTGGAAACCCCTGTCTGGGCTCGGGGGACCATTGAATGTGTCTTCCGGGTTCCTACCCGTCTTGAACGGGATCGTTGGTTGCTGTTCCCTTGTCTCCGGGTGACAGTCGCCATTTTTACCTCCGTCATGCTGCCGGTTGAGTCACTGACACCTTGACCCGGAGTCTTGCGAGTGATTCTCTGCTTGTTCTCCAGTACTCTCCTGATGTTATTACTGTTCAGAGTACAGGCGGCATCCGTGTTGCAAGCTAGGTTAGGTTGCTGCAACATGCTAGGTTGGTTTCCCACTCGAATGCCCGTGGCCGCCCCGTTTGGTTAGGTGCTGCTCGCCCCTTTCTCTCCATGTTCCCGGCTCCGGACCGTCTGCGGGTTTCGGGGTCGGGGCAGGGTTCAGTTGCGGCAGAGACTCGGGCGGTTTTCGGGGGATGCCCCGTTCGGGTTGGGGACGGAGGTTTGAGCCTGTGCCTCCTGCCAAGGCTTCTGGGTCTTACCAGCGGCCCTTTCTTGTTGCCTTTCCCATGGGCTCTTGCTTTTCTTTAAGGGCGGAGGGCTTGGAGGACGGCTCTGCCCCGGGGCCTCTGTTGTTGGTTCCCGGGGCTGTGGGGGTTGCCTGCTAGCGGTTCTGGGGCGGTTTTGCCCCTTCAGGGGTTTTTCTGCTGTTGGGCGGCGTTTTTCGCCCTTCCAGTCTGCTAGCTTCCCACATTTGCTGGCGTGTTTTTGTGTATTTAGCGTCAGTCACAGCCCCTGCTGGCGGCCATTTTCGTCTGCCGGTTTCACGGCTTGGCCACCAGGGCGGCGTTGCGGTTTGTTTACATGCGTCTGGGTGTGCGAGCGAGCGTCTCTGGTGAGTTTTCAAAAAATTTGCAGGGTTTTTGTTCTCCTGTTGTCGTTTCTTTGTTTTTCTGGTGTTTTCTTGCCGTTACCTGTTCCTCTGGGAACGTTTGGGTGTTGATTTTGGGTCTGAGCCTCTGGGTTTAGGCTCAGTGCCCCTGGCTGGTATGCTTGCTCCCACACCTTGCCCCTCGGTTTTCGGTCTGTTGGGACCGTTTTCCCAGGGCGTTCTGCTGGGGTCTGTGCTTTGCCTTTTAGTGGTGTTCTCCGCCGGCAAATGTGGTGGTTTGGGCTCCCCCTGGTTCGATTCTGGGTTCCTTTGGGTTCCTTGGTTTCGTTCTGGAGGTTTCTTCCTCTTGGGCCCCCTTTTGTGGGTTCAGGGGACTTTGTTTCCTCGTGTGACCCGGTTCTGCCTTTTGGGGTTCCGGGGTCTTCCTGGCTTGCAGACTGAGCTTTTTGGGTCTTGGCACATGTTGTGGTTGTGCTGGGACTTTGTGGTTTTGCTGTCGAGGTGGGCCTTTTGATGCAGTTTTGTGCCTTCTTTGCCTGGCCGGCGTAGTGCTCTTTGCCACTAGTCGGCGGCTTGTGCTTTTACAATATATGTCCTCACCTAGTTGTGCTTGTGGGGGTTGAGCTCTGGCTCCTTGGTCCTGCCTCTCAACCGTCCGTCAACAGGTGTATCGGTTCCTGTGCCTCTTGGGCTCTGTCATGTCTACATGTGACATTGTATGGGGGTCAGCCTCGTTACTTGTGTGAGGAGTCGCCACATTACTTCTTAGTGCTTTCCCGTTCCCATTCTGACACTCAAAAAAAAAAAAAAAAAAAAAAAAACTTTAATTCTATCTGTGGCTCTTTTGGGTACTCAGTTTCCACCTGTGTCCCCTAGTGCATGTGCCCCTTGTGTTACATAGCCTGTCCTTCTCAACCCTGTCGATTCCCTTGGGTATCTTGTATGTGGTGATCAGGTCTCCCTTCACTTCCTCTTCCAGCGAAGTGTGGTTTCATTCCCGTAGTCTCTCCTCATGACTTCGGTAGTGTACTTTTTCTTTCTGAAGGGGTTCTGTTCCCTTCTCTGTTGACTGGGCGCTGGGGGAGCAGCTTGCTCTGTTGCCTCTCGCTTGGTCCCGCTGTTGGTGGGCGCTTTGGGTTGTCTTCCGGCCTCTGCTGGCGTCGGAGGACGGCTTCTCCCCCTTGGGGGGGGTTCAGAGCTGGCGGGGTGGGCTTCTTCCCTGCGCTTCGTCATTTCCTCTTCGTGGGTGCGTGGGGCGTGGTCGATCCGCCCCATCCTTCTGGGCTTCCCGTCTGCTCTTTGCAGTCATGGGCTTTTCCCGTCTGCTCTTTGCAGTCATGAGCTTTTCCAGTCTGCAGTTCTTCTGGACTACTTCCGTCTGCGCCCTGGATCCTCTGCCCTGCTCGGAGGACTGTTGTCTCCTGTTCGGATTCTGTTAGGGCCGGGTGCATGGATGGTGGACCTGGACCTCCAGGTCACTTCTTGGCACGTTCCTCTCCAGTTTTTCTGGGGCTAGCACGGTTGGTAATTACCTATGTGTACTTACCTAAGTGTAGTTACAGGATGAGAGCTACTATCGTGGTGTCCCGTCTTCCCAGCACTCTTTGTCATATAATGCTTTGATTATAATTGTCATACCTGGTTGGTTGATACCTGGTTGATGGGGTTCTGGGAGTTCTTCTACTCCCCAAGCCCGGCCCGAGGCCAGGCTCGACTTGTGAGAGTTTGGTCCACCAGGCTGTTGCTTGGAGCGGCCCGCAGGGCCACGTACCCACCACAGCCCGGCTGATCCGGAACTTCTCTTAGAAAACCGTCCAGTTTTCTCTTGAAGATGTCCACGGTTGTTCCGGCAATATTTCTTATGCTCGCTGGGAGGACGTTGAACAACCGCGGACCCCTGATGTTTATACAGTGCTCTCTGATTGTGCCTATGACACCTCTGCTCTTCACAGGTTCAATCTTGCATTTTCTTCCATATCATTCACTCCAGTACGTTGTTATTTTACTGTGTAGATTTGGGACCTGACCCTCCAGTATTTTCCAGGTGTATATTATTTGGTATCTCTCTCGTCTCCTTTCTAGAGAGTACATTTGGAGAGCTTTGAGACGATCCCAATAATTTAGGTGTTTTATCTCGTCTATGCGTGCCGTATATGTTCTCTGTATTCCCTCTATTTCAGCAATCTCTCCTGCTCTGAAGGGGGAAGTGAGTACTGAGCAGTACTCGAGACGGGACAGCACAAGTGACTTGAAGAGTACAACCATTGTGATGGGATCCCTGGATTTGAAAGTTCTCGTAATCCATCCGATCATTTTTCTGGCTGACGCGATATTTGCTTGGTTATGCTCCCTAAACGTTAGATCGTCGGACATCATTATTCCCAAATCCTTGACATGCTGTTTTCCTACTATGGGAAGATTCGATTGTGTTTTGTACCCTGTATTATGTTTCAGATCCTCATTTTTGCCGTACCTGAGTACCTGAAATTTATCACTGTTAAACATCATGTTATTTTCTGCTGCCCAATCAAAAACTTTGTTGACATCTGCTTGTAGTTTTTCAATGTCTTCTGCAGAGGTAATTTTCATGCTGATTTTTGTGTCATCTGCAAAGGACGACACGAAGCTGTGGCGTGTATTTTTGTCTATATCAGATATGAGAATAAGGAACAGTAGCGGTGCAAGGACTGTACCTTGAGGTACAGAGCTTTTAACATCATATTGTCATATAATGATTGTCATATGTCATTATATGTCTTCATATGATTGTCATACAATGCTTTGGTGGTGGGGCTTCAGGTTTGCTGTTTTTATTGCATTCCCTATTTTGTGAAGGGCACTTTGTATACTCTTTGCATCTTTACCGGATCTTAGTGCCCTGTCTGCGTCTGAGATTCGGTGTCTGGCCTACCTCGACGACTGGCTGGTGTGGGCTCCCAGTCAGTCCGCTTGTCTGCTCGCCAGGGGATGGTTCTTTCCAGATCGCTGGGTTTGGTTTCCTGGTGATCTGGAGGTTTTACCTTCTGTTTCCGTCCCTGGTTCGGACCTGGGCCTTGTTTCAGGCTCTTGGGCCCCTCATTGTCTTCCCTCCAGAAGTGTTACTGTGGCTGTGGTCCCGCCTTTGGCTGTTCAGGAGGGGGTCCCGGGTTGCTCAGCGGTTGCTTGGGCGGTTGTGCGGGAGTTTGCACTTCGGCGTGCTTGTCTGCCCGCGGAGTCGGGTTTGGCTCCGGCGTCGGTTGGTTCCTACGGAGACTCCACTTCCGCCTCTTGCATTCCTTGGGTTCCTCTGGGGATCTGGTGTTGGTGCTGCGTCACCAGCTTCCTCTTTGGGGTTTTCGGGGTTCCGTGCCTTGGCGGCTCCCCGAGCCTTCGCTCGATGTGTTCACGGACGGGTCGTCTCTCGGCTGGGGCTTTGTGACCTGTGCTCACCAGGTCGGCCGAGGTTGATGGAGTCTGTCTGTCCGTCGGGCTCACAGCCCGGTTCAGGTGTTCATGGCTGTCTGGTTTGCGCTTCGGAGGGTTTGGGTCACTAGGTACTCTACCATTCAGCTCTGTTTGGACTGTTCTCTGGTGGTTCTTGCCGGAACCACAGGGGGTTTGGTTAACCGTGTGGTTCGTGTCCGGGGTGTGTCCTGCGTCCTGGTGGACAGCTGTCTCGGTTCATTCCTCTTCGTGGGTTGGCCAGTCGTCGCCGATTCGTTTTGTTGGCTCTGTTGGGCTTATGGACTCCTGGCCATGGACGTCTTCGGGTCGGCGTGGTCTAGGCGTCGCCCGTTTTGTGGCGCCCTTCCCACCTGCGAGGACTTCACGGTGGAGGCTTTCGGCAGGCCTGGTCGAGGTGGGGGGTACCTGTACCTCTTCTCCCGGTCCAGCTGTTGCTTCGGGTTCTGGCTCAGTTGCAGCCCGTTCCCACGAGAACAGTCCTTATGGTTCCACTGTGGCCGGCCCGGCCTTCTTTTCAGACGCTGCTTGATAGGTGTCCGTACCCGGGGCGTTTTTCCTGAGGCTTCGCCTCTTTCAGCAGGCCGAATCGGTCCTGTCCGTGACTGGTTCGGCCTTCTCTTTGGCTCTTCGCGTCTGGTATTTTGACGCAGGTATCGCCATCTCTATGGTGTTCAGGTGGCTTTGTTGACGGTGTCCCACCTGCGAGCTTCGTCTTGGAGACTGTATGACGGTTATTACGTCTTCTCGCGTTTTGTTTCCCCTCCGGCCTGCTCATGAGTCGCCTGAGCCATCCTGGTCCTTGTTCAGGGTGCCTTCTTCTCTTCCCCTCAGTTTGTGGTAGCCCCTTCGGTTTCAGTTTCCTCCTCTTTGGTACTGGTGGTAGCTTTATTGGTGTGCAGCCTTTCTCTGTCCTGGCGACGGTCGAGACGGCTGCTTTCCGGAGGGGTTCTTGGGGTATTGGTACTTGTTTGGTTTGGCCGGGGGGTGCGTCCTGTGTTGTCCAGTTGTGCTTTTTGCTGTTGCCGGCGTACCGTGCCTGGGGATGCGCTGTGGTTGATCCGGTTCCTTCGTTCCCTGTTTTCAGGGCTCGGGTCTCCCGGGTCGTCCGCAGTGTTTTCCTTCTTACTGCGGTCTGTCTTTGCGCCCGTGCTGTTCAGACGTTTGCAGCAATTGCTGCTGTGTTGGTGACGTCTCGGGCTCATTTCGGGCGCAGGGAATTGTGGGTCGCACAGGTTTTTGGCCGCCCATCCATATGTGCGTCTGTTCTTGGGCGTTCTTGTTGCCTTGGGTCGCCGGTTTGCGACCGGTTGTCTTGGCTTTGCGTTGCAGAGTTTGTGGCGGCTGCCTCCCGGGTTAGCCCTTTCTTTTCCTTCTCTTTGGGTATGAAGCTCCAGGGAGCCGTAGGGGCTCCCCACAGAAAACCAGCGTTGAATGTAATGAAACGCCATTTTCTGGGTGAGCCCTGGAGGCTCCCTGGAAACCCTCCCTCCCACCGGTCGGCGGTTTTTTCGCGTTGGTTGAAGCTTAGCTTCCGAACTGGAGCTTGGCAGCCGGCGCGGTAGGTCCGGGGCTCCCCCCTCCCCCTCCCGGGGTGGGGAGGGCTGCGCGGACGATCGGCGCGGCAGTAAAGTGTGATGTTTGCTTGTTTGCTTGTTTCCTTGGGATTGTAGGGAGTTTTCTACCTCTCTGTTCGGTTTTTGTTGTAGTTTCTTACCATGTGGGGTTTGTTTTGTTACGCCTACCTTTCTGGGTGCCTAACCCCGGTCGATGGCAGATAAGGAAAACCCCCAACCATATGGGGTTTTCCAGGGCCATTGCTCCCTGAAACCTCTCTGAAGGGGCCAGGTTCTGGCGCTGGTCCCTGGTAGGTCTGAACTCCTTAGCTAATGTCCCGGTCTAACATAACACACATTAGCCCGATAAGCTCCAGGGAGCCTCCGGGGCTCACCCAGAAAATGGCGTTTCATTACATTCAACGCTGGTTTTTTTTTTTTATCTCACTCCATCCATGTTGGTATATACAATTTTCAGGAACATGTTCCCTTTCCCTTTATTCTTTACACCCCCCCCCCTTCTTCAAATGATTTTGTTGCTTTGTCTTTATTTACCATTTTACTATCTTTCCAGTCCCTAACACTTTGTAGGTAAAACGAATTCTTTCTTTTTCATTGCTATTCCCATTTAGACGTTTTGCTTCATCGAGGTTTGTTTTCAACTTTTCTTTGTTTTCCTTTGAAAGGTCTTGTCTTTTTTTACCAAAGTTTGCCAACCTCATCACTGCAAATTCCTGGCATTTCTAAGAACTTCTGTCATATGTTTCACTCCATTAAATGTCACCCTTAAGGGGCAGGTTCTTGTCTTTTTCATATTTTCCTATTCTAAAATCACTGACATTTTCCTTTGAATTTAGGCCTTCTACTATACCTACTATTTTTTCCATGAATTTCATCTCTTCTGCTGCTCTGTCTATCCTAGATAATATTTCCTTTTCTAAACACCCAAAACTTATTATGAACTTCTACCTGCAGTGTTTTGTACTACTGTAGTTTACTGTTTGTAACCTGTTCTTTCTTAATTTCTTGCCTAACTTCTGCTTCTTGTTGGTCATTTCTGGTTATGACTTCCGAACACACTACCTTGATTGTTTCTTTCTCTTTTACAACTTGGCATACGTCTCTTTAATTTCCTCTTTGTACTTTTCTAGTTATTTATTAACCTCCTCTATGCGAGTTGTCCATCATGAAGTTTTTATTTGAATATCCATGTCTAACTTTCTATTGGCCTTTAGGGTTTCTTAGAGTTGTTCACCATATGATTCTATTTTCTTGTTAATTTTGTCAAATTCACAACTCTTTACTTTCCATACCTCATTTTCTTTCACTAGTTACATGTGTGGATTGTATTCGTGTGGATCAGTAGGAACTACCTCGTGGGCCAATAGGCCTGCAGCAGTTTCCTTTATACTTATGTTCATTTATTTTCTGTCTTTAAATGTATTTTTATTGCCAAACAAAAAAAAATGGTGTGCAACAGCTTTTTTGACAACAGATTAGAAACCTTTAATCCTTGTCTTCATTGCACTGTGTGATGTGTGAACCAGTGGCAAGGGTGACACAAAGATTAATTCTGATTTGATTGAGAGGCGAAGCATTTGATCAATAAATATGAACAGTTTCATGGTATTGATTTATGAAGAATAAGGCAGACTATGGTTGTGTTTCAGGTTTCAACCGAGGTCATGGTATTATTGATTTATGAAGAATAAGGCAGACTATGGTTGTGTTTCAGGTTTCAACCGAGGTCATGGTATTATTGATTTATGAAGAATAAGGCAGACAATGGTTGTGTTTCAGGTTTCAACTGAGGAAGATATTGAAGATAACGGAGCCGAGTGTGTCATCTGCATGTGTAACCTGCGGGACACGCTGATCCTGCCGTGTCGTCACCTGTGTCTCTGTAACTGCTGTGCCGACTCTCTCAGGTACAATTCTTCCGTCGTTATTGCTGCACTAGCTCTCGGCAGCTAAATCACGTGTGCTAAAATCTAAGTGTACATTGTTTAAATTTTCAAGATACTGTATAGAGATCGGTATTGCTCTACAGTATACATTCTGTGCAATGAATCCTCAAACATTGGAACTAGAGTACTGTACTGTAATTGTGAATTGACCTGTTGCAAATTTTGGTGACTTCTCATTTTCAACTCAATTTTTGTTTCCTTACAGAAATAAAAACATTTTTGCATGCACTGAGACCTGCAGACATTTTCCAGAACGTATGATGTTTTGTTTACACTTGTAATATAATGCACAGTACTTACCTAAGTGTAGTTACAGGATGAGAGCTACACTCATGGTGTCCTGTCTTCCCAGCACTCTTTGTCATATAACGCTTTGAAACTACTGACGGTCTTGGCCTCCACCACCTTCTCACTTAGCTTGTTTCAACCGTCTACCACTCTGTATAAGAAAACTTTCTAATATTTTTTCGATTCCCCTTGTTTCCTTAGTGTGAATCTATGTTCTCTTTTTCGTGAAGTTGGTGGTTTCAGGAATTCCTCTTTGTCAATTCTGTTGATTCTTGCTTGTATTTTTAAGTGGTGATCATATCACCTCTTTTTCTACTATCTTCTAGTTTTAGCATGTTTAACGCCTCTAGTCTTTCCTCATAACTCTTGTTTTTCAGTTCCAGAAGCCATTTTGAAACATGCTGTTGCACCTTTTCCAGTTTATTTATGTGCTTCTTTAGATTTGGGCACCATACAACTGCTGCATATTCCAATTTTGGTCTCACAAAAGTCATGAACAATTTCTTTAGTATTTCACCATCCATATAAGTAAAAGCAAGTCTGAAGTTAGAAAACGACACATGCTTTCACAATGTTCTTTAACCCTTTAACTGCGCCACCTCCAAATATGACACCCCCCACCCTAGTGCGCAGGAAATAAATTCTCTTGAAAAAATTCTTTTTTTTTTTTTTTTTTTTTTAAGTGCCAAAAACCCTTCCCTCGGTATGGGTATGTCAAAAATTTTTCGAAATTCTACTTACTTTGGCTGCTATGGGGTCCGTAAGTTGGCGCATGACGTCATCATTTCCCGTTCGCCCGTGACGTACGCTCCCGGGGCCAGTAGGGCGCCCGGGGCAGGGCGCGCAAGTTGCTGCGAATATGTTTTTGGTCATTTTTTGTGCACCGTTCCAAATACATTTAATTTGTTTTTACGTGCTAATCCTATGTATAATGAACACGTACACTATATTATGGCAGTAAAACATCCGTACTGTCCACGGACACTGTGTTACGTGGATGACACTTGTGTACACATATGTTACACATATTTACCATATATCATGCTAATTTATGTATATTTACAACATATGTACACACTATACACTGTCACACACTATATACATTCACCATCAACACATTCAGAACACCGCGAGTGTGAGCAGCCACACCCAGCCAGCCCTCCCTCACTCCAACATCATACTCGCCAACATTCCTCCTCCCATCATACTGTTATTGTTTTTATTACACTATTTACACATGTTATATATACCTATCTACATGTTTTATTTACCAGAACTATGCAAGTAAGCCAGTATTGTGTCCAAACAGTACAGTTGCCACTGTAGCGAGTAGATTATCCAATAATATACTCGCTCCAAATGCATTGTTAATATTCCTGTCAACCTTTGGAGATGAATGAGGTGAGGCATTGCCTGGGCAACACGGTGAGGTGTTGCCCGAGCATATAAGCAGCAGAATAGCAAACATTAAACTAGTCTACTTTCAAGTGTGGTCTAGAGCAGACACTTGCGAGATACTGTACTGCTCAGTGCGCTCAACTCACACCAAATTATCACCTGTGTACTTCTGTATATTCGACCAAATATATATATAGTATCTTAGTGTCTGTGTTTATTTGTCACCATACTTTACGTAACAATAGAACCGTTACACCACCATACACTGCATGAGAAATCACACAGCAGACAGCAGACGACGCCATGATTACGACGTCACCTCCCTCACCAAAATAGCTCCTCTCAACATACTCCTGATGCTGTTATTACACTGTATACACACACACTGTATATACTCATGTACATATGTGTTCCCCATAGCGAACCACTAAGCTAGTATGGTGAGCAAAACAAGAGTGGCTGCCACACATAGTAAGGCTACTTCAGTTCTCTCCTTCCTCTCTCCCTCCCTCACCAAAATTCCTCCTTCCACAATACTATGCACAATGCTAATTATAACCACAATCCTGGTCACTAATTCCTGTAAATGAATAATTGACCACAAGTTTATTTTGAAAAGGAACCTAAGAAGTAGTTTGAAGATTCCTAGATGGACGAAATAATGCTGTGGTGCTGTGGCTAGTGCTGTGAACATCGTGAACAGCATTGGATCACTGATATTTGAACATTGTACCCAGTCATTATCACACTCAGGCTCTTTTATAATACTATCATGGCTAAATAATACAGATTATATATATTGACATTATTAGGCAATGCTGTGGTCACACGCTGAAGAGCAGTGACCGCTTATGCTGCGAACGCCAGCCTTGGTTGCTCACTCACTACTGAGGCTCTCACACCCGAGAATGTGGACCACGATTTTTTTTAAAGATGGCGTCTGTTTACAAGAGCCCTGAGGAAGCTGATGTGAACCCCATTTAGCTGCGGGAGTTTGAATGGAACGTGAAAAATACATATACCCGGAGGCACGTAGCGCACCCCAGACGTAAAATGGGCATACTCGTTCCATTTTTCTCATCTTAATTCTTGTGCTACGTCACTCGTTTTGGTATCATTGTGTTTGCAATTAAATTCCCTACAGATGTGCGTGAATATAATGTACAAAAGTTTGGAGTGCCTCCCCGCAGAAAAGCCTAAAGTTACCCGTGAACGAGCACCCATTTGTACACTGCAACCTAATGTGTATACTCGTTCAGTTTGATAACATCAATTTTCGTGTTACATCTTTCATTTTGGTATCAAATTGTTCGCAATAAAAAGGCGTGTATTTTAAAACTAGTCCCATAATAATAGAGCAATAACTGGAATTTTAACAAATATTTTAATTCTGGAAGCTCATCATCACAAAATTATTTATATCTTTCCAGTGTTCTGACATAAATTTTTGTGTTACATCTTTCATTTTGGTATCAAATTGTTCGCGACGTAAAGGCGCACATTTTAAAACTAGTCCCAACATAATAGCACAATAAATAGAATTTTAACAATTATTTTAAAATTTTGACCAAAAACCTATTTATAATCATATAAGTGTTCGGACATCAACTTTCATGTTACATCTTTCATTTTGGTATCAAATTGTGCGCATTCTAAAGGCGCTTATTTTGATACTATCCCGAGGTCGATTGGATAAAAAATGAATTTTATACAAATATTTTTGTAGTGGATGCAAGTCCGGTCCAAAGTTAGGATTCAGGAGAAAAATAATGAACGCGAGTCCGGTCCAAAGTGACCGATAGTGTTAAATTCTTTACAAAGAATTCAAGCTCGATCGTCATTAGGGGGGGAGGCACTGGTAAAATGAAGTGTGCCTCGCCCTTGTCACCAGGAACCACACACCTGGTCGACCCATACGTGTATCAACAAACACGCCAAGTGAGGCAAAGCTCATAAACCGAGTCAAATTTGAAAAAAAAAATTGAGCTTGTAAACCGAAAAATTTGTAAAGAAGGACATTGATACCTGCTTGATAGGGTTCTGGGAGTTGTTGTTCTCCCCAAGCTCGACCCGAGGCCAAGCTTGTCTTGTGAGAGCTTGGTCCAACTGGCTGTTGCTTGGAGCGGCCTTCAGGCCTACATACCCACCACAGCCCAGTTGGTCTGGCACTTCTTGAAGATGTCCATGGTTGTTCCGGCGATATTTCTTATACTCGCTGAGAGGATGTCGAACAACTGTGGACCTCTGGTGTTTATACAATGTTCTCTGATTATGCCTATGGCACCCCTGCTCTTCACTGGTTCTATTCTGCATTTTCTTTTATATCGTTCACTCCAGTATGTTATTTTACTGTGTAGATTTGGTACCTGGTCCTCCAGTATTTTTCTTGTGTATATTATTTGATATTTCTCTCGTCTTCTTTCTAGTGAGTACATTTGGAGAGCCATGAGACGATCCCAATAATTCAGGTGCTTTATGTCGTCTATGTATGCTGTATGTGTTCTCTGTGCTCTCTCTTTCAGCATTCTCTCCTGTTCTGAAGAGAGAAGTGAGTACTGAGCAGTACTCAAGACAGGACAGTACAAGTGATTTGAAAAGTACAACCATTGTGATGGGATCCCTGAATTTCATAATTCATCCTATCATTTTTCTGGCGGACGCAATATTTGCTTGGTTATGCTCCCTAAACGTTAGGTCGTCAGACATCATTATTCCCAAATCCTTTACATGTTGTTTTCCTACTATGGGCAGATTTGATTGTGCTCTGTACCCTGTATTATGTTTAAGGTCCTCTTTTTACCGTACCTTAGTACCTGGAATTTGTTACTGTTAAACATCATGTTATTTTCTGCTGCCCAGTCAAAAACTTTATTTTAATCTGCTTGTAGTTTATCAATGTCTTCAGCAGAGGTAATTTTTATGCTGATTTTTGTGTATCTGCAAAGGATGATACGAAGCTGCGATTTGTATTTTTGTCTGTATCTGATATGAGAATAAGAAAAAGCAGTGTTGCAAGGACTGTACCCTGAGGTGCAAAGCTTTTACCTGCACTTGCACTCGATTTTATATGGTTGACTGTTACTCTTTGTGTTCTGTTTGACAGAAAACTGAGTATCCCCTGTCCTCTTTACCAGTTATTCCTATTGACTTAATTTTGTGTGCTATCACTCCATGGTCACATTTATCGAATGCCTTTGCGAAGTCCGTGTACTGTACTTATCAGTTAGGTGCCAAGTCGTGTATGAATACCAGGCAATAACATTGCAGATGAAGCTGTAAAACTTGCAGCTAAAAGGAGTAACGTAGACATTTACATACCACAAAGTCTAGCACAGATTAAGAAAATAATTACAGATAGAGCAATGCAGAAGATATACAGTGACCACAACACAACAGCTGCAACATCAGGATCTGTGGGGTTGGTACAAGAATTCAACCAACTGTGAACCACTTAAATTGGAATCACTTACCATGGCCACCCTCATGTTGCTTGAGGGTGTTCGTCCCCGAGAGGCCAGCCTTCTGACAGAGGGTACTGCACCCTGAGTTGTGCATGGGTTGTGACTTGTGTGGCTTTGTGGTTGGGGACATTCGGGTTTCTTCTCTGGGGTGCACAGTTGGTTCCCGTGCTTTGTTTATATGACATACCACTTACACTTTTGTCAGCCGCATTTGCCACTTTTGGCTGTATTAGATTTTTTTTTTCTTGGTGAGTGACTCTTGTGCCTGGGGTTCCTCGATTGGCTTGCCGTCAGGTCTTGCAGTCTTTGGTGTGGTTCAGGCTGAACCGTTGCGCTGAGCCTGCTCTCGCTGATGGCGAGTTTGGTAATGCTCATTGGAGGTGCTTCATGTCAATGGTCATTCATTTGGTTTGATCCCTTCCACCCTGAGGTCTGCATCATTTATCATTGTGTGTGTGTGTGTTGACTCCTTTCCCGTGCCAGCGTATGGATCTCTTTCTTGAGGGGTAGGTATCACTTCTCTTTTCTCCTCTCCTCTCTCACTGCTCCTCTCTCACTGCTCCTCTTTCCTCCCCATCTTTTTCTGTTCTTTCCTTCACTTCCCTTCCCTTCATTCTAGAATTGTGTTGTGTTTCCTGTGTAGCTGTCTTGTGTGTGTAGGGTCACTTTGGACCTTTTTTCCCTTCCAGTGCAGGTTTTACTGGAGAGGCCAAATTGTGGCTCACTGAAGCTAGTTGCACTGAGATAGCTCTACACATATACAAGTCACATAAGCCCTTGTGGGTCCTTTAAAAACTTAACAGAGACCAGAGGCCTGGTCCTGGCACCTCACAAAGGTGCTAGGAGCAGAGGAGTCATGATCGTCAAACAAAGAAACAAATCCCCCAGGAAGGAAGTGAAGCAAAACAGACAACTGCAAGGTTCATAGAAAGTTAACAAACAGTGCAGCCAATGATTCAGAAAATGCTCCATATAGTAGTTAGGTCATACAGAGAATAGTAACAACTGGCCACCACCAAGTTTGGTGAGAAGCTGACCAGAGTAGCTAGCAACAGGGAACCACCTCGGGCCCACCAGAAAGAAGCGTTTAACACTTTTGCTGCCCGATCACGCATATTCCCTCATAAAACCAAAAACTGGAGAGTGTGTGATGGCAAACAGTGTCATGCAAACATTTTTGCAATGGGCTTATTATTAAGTATAAACATTGTGGGTGAATGAGTGTAACATTGGGTTGTGTGCTCCGGGAATGCTCAGCCTACCTTCCGGTGTGGTTTGGGTGCCCTGCTGGGCCAGCAAAAGTGTTAATTACATTTGACACGGGTTTTATTTTGTCAGGTATCAAGCCAACAACTGTCCTATTTGCCGTGCACCTTTCCGTGCTCTGCTCCAGATAAAAGCCTTGCAGAAGAACTCGGGAGCTTGTACCAATCCA
This sequence comes from Procambarus clarkii, assembly GCF_040958095.1. Classification (NCBI taxonomy): domain Eukaryota; kingdom Metazoa; phylum Arthropoda; class Malacostraca; order Decapoda; family Cambaridae; genus Procambarus; species Procambarus clarkii. The sequence continues at coordinate 40,615,808 of NC_091163.1, forward strand.
CAACCAAGTTCTGAGGTAAGGATCTTGCCGTCAGTCTGCAGTGTGAAGCAATTCTTGCATGCTATAAAGCACTTCATAGTTCTTTATTAATTATTTAGCATAGTCAGAGTCGGTTGCATGCATGATTAAAAACCTTTGTGGTGCATTCTGGCATTAACTGCCAAGAGTGAGGCTAAAAATCATATACATTTGACTTGTCTTTATTTAAGTGTTAGAGCGGCCTAGCTGCATAAATGTAAATACTGTACTGAATTAGCATGCATTGAGTAAAAGACTAAAACAGGTGAGAAATTTCAAGGATGTTACATTTTTGTTGAAAGTAAGCTTTACGTTAATAACCCAACCCACACGTATGAAAAGAAAGGAAAGTGACGATTTTTTTTTCTCTGTCCAGGACTCCTGTTAAGTCATCTAGGACAGACTAAAATGTTGTCACTTTCCTTTTCATGTGTGTGGGAGAAGTTTATAAATTTCAGCTATGATATTGTGATACACTCTGATTTAAATACATCATGGCATGTGAAATCCTTTTGTCGAAATTCTTTGTATATCCTTTTTGATGCACCGTGATATTCTCTTTGCAATATGGGTCCTGTAGCAGTGGTCTATATATACCTAACTCTCGGTCGAGGATCCCAGGTTTGATCCTCGGGTTGAGTACATAGAGGATGTTTCCTTGCATCTGATGCCTCTTGTTTACCTAACAATAAGCAAGTATCTGAGAGTTAGACAATTCACAGAGAAATCGCATTATCATGATATATCAACGAGGAAATCCACAGGAGCTGTGATGAGGACTCGAACATATATGCTGAGTGTTCCCAGATGTACGCTATAAAAATTGTGATTTCTCTGTGTATTGAAAGAGGGGCGTCAGAGGTTTGGCTCTGGTTTGGCTTCAGTGGAAGCCTCGGGAATCTTCGAGGGTGCTGTAGTACCCCCAGGATGCAATACTTTTACCATGTTGTGGTGTAGTCATTTAGAGCGTGCATTTGGGAATACCCAGCACATAGGTTCGATCCTCATCACGGCTCCTGTGGATTTAGACAATTGCTGCGAGTTGCATTCTGGGATAGGTCGGTAGTTGGCCTAGTGGGGACTTCAATAAGCATAAGTACAGGTTTCCTGTCCCTGACAATGAGAATTATAATGGCTAGAAAAGGCAAAGTGCTCGAGTACTGACTCTTATTCCATGTTGTCTGTGTCCACACATTCATTGCAGGTCATGCTGATCGTATGAATATTTTATCAAATAATTCAAATAATATTAATAGCATTTGCAAAATTAATATTTTGCAGTGGTTCATGTATTGTTGCAAGAGTTTTCATGCTAGTGTTTAAGGGTGAACAGTTGCAACTTGAAAATCTGACCCAGGATTCAACAAGCACGTAAGTGTCCTCTTAAGAGACAGGTACATCTTACCTCCATTATGGCAGTGTAAGTCTGTATTTATTAACACTTTCGCTCACCCCACGCGCCACCCCTCGACAGGGCGATATGGGCCCCAGCGTGTCACGGAAGCGCGCGTTAATTCCGAAAAGTGTATACTCTCTTCAACTTTGTCACCTCAATTCTCCTTCTACGAGATTAAATTTGGTATCATTGTGTTCGCAATAAAATTCTCTACAGCACTAAATGCATATAAACTCCAAAAGCCCGGCTAATTACCCGCAGCAAACAGAGAAAGTGCGAACGAGTTACCCGGGAGCGCGCAAACGGGATAAAATGTTTTCACTATTTTCACTCTGGTCACCTCAATTTTTGTCCTAGGTCTTTCATTTTGGTCTCAATGGGTTCGTAATAAAATTCTCTAGAGGAACATTAGCATATAAAAAAAAAACCTGGTCACGCTCCAACCGCCGACGAGTTGAAGACGGGCCACGCGTTAGCCGTGAGTGAGCGCTCAGAGGCCTTCCTGCTACACTCCCAATTCCCTTCCTTTTCAAGCCTTTCTTTCGCAATTTTCTTCCTGGAAGGGCCTTGTTCATGATTACTATCCATCGTGGAGTAAGCGTAGATAGTTTCTAAAGCCGCAGTAAGAAATATAGCCACGGAAAATAGCCGAAATGTTCACACGTTTGAGATGCGAGGGGAGGCGACATTGGTCACAACAGTGGAGCAAAGACAATGGGCCCACGGCGTGTGCCAAGCCGCCTGAGGGCCACGAGGCTCAACAAAGAAAATGGGAAGACATCGGCGCACATTTTAAAACCAGTCCCAAAAAAATCGGATAAAAACCTGATTTTTGGCGAATTTTTAAAGTGGATGACGCAATGCTGCGTCATCCCCAGCATTACCGCCAGTAAACGGATGACGCAATGCTGCGTCATCCCCGAGCGAAAGTGTTAAACAGTTTATGAACTGGGAAGCACAGCCGGGTTGTCTATAACAAAAATAATAGTGATAGAGAACAAGCTCGCAGCATTTCATAGCTCATAAACGGATTAATAAATGCAGACTTTAGCTGCCAAGATGGAGGCAAGATGCACGGGTGTTATAGTGGCCACGTTGATGTCTGTTGAATCCTGGCCCTGAAAGCTAGCTAGTTTCCAAGCTTTATTTTTTGTTATTACCAGTATGTAACGCATTGAATTAAGTTTTCTGAAAGGGCTCATATTGGTGGCTTCTTGGTGGAATAAGAGTCTACCTGGTAAGCTCCACCCCAATTCAATCCCTTGTGAGTCATTGTAAGTCTACTGGGGACAAAAGGCCTAAATCTGGGCCCCTCTCCTCCCCCTCTAAAAGAGGTGCAAGGAGCACGAGATTCTAAATTGCCCTAGCCAAGAAAAAGCCACCAGACAGGTGGGTGAACCAAGGCATACATAAAGCAAGTTAAACAAACCACAGAGACACAGTGAAACTCCAGTGAGCGACCTGGTAGTGAAGCAGTTCTTTCGTCAAGTCCACCTGCACGCCACCAAGGAAATGTGCACGTTCCTCCACAATCCCCTAGCCTTGTAATTTTGCCTGCTCCATATTTGTATGACATCGCAGTTATGCTCCTCATTCCTGCCATCTCTTAGTCTTTAGTGTATTGAAAACAGTGTAATGTGTCTTAGTGCATTAAAAACATGCATCATGCTTCATGATGTATGTTTTTAATGCCTCACTTCGTGTGTCCGTGAGTAACTGTTTACCTCAAACTTGTTGTTGTTGTAAATGTTGACCAAACCACACTAAAAAGTGAAGGGACGACGACGTTTCGTTTCTAAACTCAAAACTTTTACTAATACCTTTCGTCTTCTTGACATAAAGCTCGCCTTTCGACAAACGAGCACACTTCGTAGCAATCTAGTTCACACTGCTCCTCCTGCTTTTAATGCTGCTGGTGTCTACTCTATTTCTTGTTCATCTTGTCCTCTCCAATACCTTGGTGAAACTGGCCATACACTTAACGACAGACTTAAAGAATACAAAAGAAGTGTTAAGTCTGCAGACACAAACAATGATCCCTTCTGTCATGTTAGGGATTCTAAATATCCTATTGATTGGTCTTCCTCCAAAATAATCTTTCCTGCCTCTACTCTACAGACGTCGTCTTGTTGAATCAGCTCTAATACACAACCTACCCAACATGAACTTTAGTCCTGGCTCGTCGCTGTTGACTCTTCCCTTTCACAGTATATACTCAAATGCTCTAAACTTTCAAACAAACGTGATCTAACATAAGCTTACCCTTCCATTTATCCTTCTTTCTCTTTCCTTCTTTCTTTTTCTTGCCCTTGTTATCTCTTACGATCCCTTGCTTATTCCTATTACTATCCCCTTCTTATTGGGTGGTTATAAATAGGAGCTGCCTCTCCTGACAATCGACTTGAGAATGGTCCAGGACGGACCGAAATGTTGTCGTTCCTTCACTTTCTAGCGAGTGGTTTGGTCAACATATTTCAGCCAAGTTATTGTGACTCCTTGTCTGCATGTTCATGGTAAATAGTGTGTGATTAACTGTTTAGCTTGCCCCTTTGCTCCTGCTCCTTTCTTCATTCTGGGCTCTTAAGTGTGTATTTGCTTACTATTGTATTGTTAGGGGTGCCAGTGGCTTTGTCAGCATTCTTGCTTTCTGGCCTGTTGTTTTTCCTGTGTTTGGTTTCCTGTTGAGGTAGGCCTTTGGTGGTGCCTCTTCTCGCAGTTTGCCTCTTGCTGAAGCTATGTTGGGGGCTGGTCAGGGTCTTTCCTTCATGGCTTTGTGGCATTTGGGCTATCCTGTTCTTTTGTGCCAGGGTTATAACGGACTGGAGACATTCTCTGGAAGGGTTCTCCTGTTGCCTCCCTTTTTGCCAGTCCAGTTGGGGTTTCCAGCCCTCTGGGCCCCATTGTCCGAACCCCCTACATCATTTAAGCCCAGAGATGTTTCTTGATGATTTGGGGCTCTCTGCTAATATACATGTTTGAGTTTTTTTTTTACTCTTGCCCCTTCCATTGCACAGACCACAGGTAGCTAATCGTTTGGTGTTTCACCTGTGGCTTTCATCAGTGACAGTATGAGGTGTCTTTGGTGCTCCTACAGCCTTTCTCTCTCTCTCTCTCCATCACTTGTCATAGATTGTTGTACCTGTGGACCTATAGTTTTGGTCTTACTTGGAACATATCTGGAGAGAGTACTGGGAGTTCTTCTACTCCCCGACTTGTGATAATGGTTGTGTCTTGGTTGTTTAATGATAGGCGTCTCCTGCCAAATACTGTCTTCTCCCCAACTTGTGATAATGGTTGTGTCTTGGTTGTTTAATGATAGGCGTCTCCTGCCAAATACTGTCTTCTCCCCAACTTGTGATAATGGTTGTGTCTTGGTTGTTTATGGATAGGCGTCTCCTGCCAAATACTGTCTTCTCCCCAACTTGTGATAATGGTTGTGTCTTGGTTGTTTAATGATAGGCGTCTCCTGCCAAATACTGTCTTCTCATATCATTTAGCCTTGGCGGAGCAACTGCTGTTGGAGTTTGTTGTTGACGTATTATCTGCAGCATTTCATGTTTTCAGACGTGTTAATCTCCGTCATGCTCATGCTCCTCCTGAGGTGCCTTGGTCTTGGGACAAGCTTTTGGTTTTTCTCTCTTCTGGGTTTCTTTTGCCCGTGTAGTATGGGTTTGTTTATTTAAGGTTTTGTACTGTATTTTGTCGGTCCTCATTTCCAGTTGTTAGATTGGGAAGCTTCATGCGGAGCCGGTCGGCCGAGCGGACAGCACGCTGGACTTGTGATCCTGTGGTCCTGGGTTCGATCCCAGGCGCCGGCGAGAAACAATTGGGCAGAGTTTCTTTCACCCTATGCCCCTGTTACCTAGCAGTAAAATAGGTACCTGGGTGTTAGTCAGCTGTCACGGGCTGCTTCCTGGGGGTGGAGGCCTGGTCGAGGACCGGGCCGCGGGGACACTAAAAAGCCCTGAAATCATCTCAAGATAACATCTGAAGATAACATCTCAAGATAACATCTCAAGATAACATCTCAAGATAACATCTCAAGATAACATCTCAAGATAACATCTCAAGATAACATCTCAAGATAACATCTCAAGATAACATGCTCTCCTCATGAAGTGGGGACTTTGCTCTTTTGGTTCTGGGGTCATTTTCATTGCTTATAACACTCTTGCCTTTCTCCTAACCATTTGGGCTGAACGGTAGAACAACGGTCTCACTTCCTGCAGGTCGCAGTTCAATCCCCAACCGTCCCATGGGAATGGGGCACCATTCCCCCCCCCTCCCCATCCCATCCCAAATCCTTATCGTGATCATTTACAAGTGCCATAAAGTCGTAATGGCTTGGCACTTTCCCTGATAATTCCTTTCCTTCTCTTGTCTTTCTGGCTAATATGAGAGATAGCTAGTTTTCAAAATGGTCCTTAGATGGTTATTGCTTGGTTGGTTCAATTGCGGGTGCTTCATTTATTGTCCGATTGCAGCCGTTCATCATTTACATCCTCACTATTAGTGGTTATCGGAGAGATGCTCTATTTGTAGATCCGGTGTCTCTGGTTCCTTGTTCCCAGGCTTCGTTTGTCTCAGGTTGTCTGCAGTGTCCAATTAAGCCAGCCTACTGTCTATCCTTGGGCCCATGGTGTTCATAAGTTTATGGCTCTGAGTTTTTTGTTTCTGTCTTGGGTAGATATTTGGGATCGGGAATTTTGGTGGTTCAGCAGAGTGCTGGTGGCACTCGTTCCGTGGTGAATGTTCGTAGTCCATGCCGGGTTTGTGTGGCTTTGGGTTAACTCATTGCTAACTCCTCCTCTTCCTGGGAGGTTACTTTCTGCAGCTCTCCTCTGCCTCCAGAGAATACCCCTTTTTGTTTTTTATTCTGTGGTAACATAGCACCAAGGAACCACCAATAGGGGCCCTTCCAGAAAAACCAGCATTGAATGTAATGAAGTTCCTCTTCTGGTGTGGCCTTGATGGCTCCTTAGGAGGGTCTTCGGGGTCCTCCCTTCCCCGTTCAGGGTGTTTCTGCTTTTCTGTCGTCATTACTAAATGGCTGAGGTTCATGACTAGAGGATTGAAGAGGAAGGTGCTCAGTCCCCTGGTGGTTCGCAGGTGGAACTAATGCCTGCTTGACATCTGCTTGATGGGGTTTCTGGGAGTTCTTTTACTTCCCAAGCCTGGCCCGAAGCCAGGTTTGACTTGTGAGAGTTTGGTCCACTAGGCTGTTGCTTGGGGCAGCCGGCAGGCCCACATACCCACCACAGCCCAGTTGGTCCAGCACTCCTTGAAGAAAACTATCTAGTTTTCTCTTGAAGATATCCACGGTTGTTCCGGCAATATTTCTTACACTTGCTGGGAGAGTGTTGAACAACTGTGGACCTCTGATGTTTATACAGTGTTCTCTGATTGTGCTTATGGCACCTCTGCTCTAATGACAGGACTGCTTTTCAGTCTGTCTGCCTCTTTCTGTGGGCATTTTCTAGATTAGGGTGATCTAGGATACCATGTTCCTTGCACATGTTTAGTGGGTGCCAGGTTTTGGTCTGTGGTTCTCAGTAGACTCACATTACTCACAAGGGCCTGGCCTGGATTGAATTGGGTGGAACTATCCATGTAGCTGACACCAAGGAGCCATCAGGGATCCACAAGAAAGAGGCATTTCATTATATTCATCATTGCTTTTTAAGTATTAATGAATAGTAATTAGGTCTTGTAAAGCAGTTACTAAAGTCTGCACTTCTATTGATGTAATTTTTGCCTTGTTTGTTGACTATCTCTAGGATGAGAAGCCTTCTTTTGTGGTAGTTTCCATCCTTGGTGCTGCACTGGCTGGAGAGGACGAGGAAGGGTTGCATGCCTTTATAGCTTTGGTATGGCTTTATTAACAGCATGTTTCTCTCTTATTGATTGGTCATTTGGGGCTAAATATTTGTAGTTTTTGTTGAAGTGTAATAGTAGAATACTTGTGTACAATATCACAAGAACATGATGAATGTGTGAACAAATATTGAGGCCGTATGATGGGATCAGACACGCGTACAATACTTGTGTTGCAATGAGAATGTAAATAACCCTTAGGTGACTAGCAATGTTCATTTACACTTTTCTTTGGAGAGCCCCTCCTGCTTCCCGGAGCTATACCGGGCTGATATGTATGTATTAGACTGTAGCATCAGACAATTCGATTCGAGTTCTAGCCTACCGGGGACCACAAGCCAGAACCTGGCCCCCCCCTCAGAGAGGCATGAGGAGCAATGTCTTATAGAAACCCCCCCATGTGGTTGGAAGCATTCTATGTCTGAGATCTACCAGGTTAGGCTCCCAGAAAGGTAGACGTCTCAAAACAAACTTCACTGGTTAAAATTGCTATCAAAAAATGAACTATAAAGCAGAACTTCACAATCTGAAAAACAAGCAAGCAAGCATGCAAGCAAGTACACAACCGCCGCCGCGCCGTTGTCTGCACAATTCTCCCCTAGCCAGGATGGGGAAGGGGGAGTCCCAGACCCCTCACGCCGGCCATCCGACCTCAGTTCTTAGGCTGATGTGTTGCATAGTGGTCATTTGACTCTGGCTCCTGTCTTTGAGCAATGCTGTACCTTTGCAGTGTTGTTCTACTGTGTGGTGTGCAAGCCAGGAGTAGTTCACAGAGTACTGGGGCTGCATGTGCCTAGGGCCTTCTTCCTTAGGTGCCCTGTAAGTACTGCCCTTGCGCCTTGGGGTTGCCTTTCACAGGTCGTTCAGGAACTACCTCCGCAGGGGTCTTTTGCTGCTTAGTGATTGCCCTCCTTTGGGGTCAGCTGGGGTTTTCATTTCCGCTGCTTAACCTTGGGTAGGAGGTAGTATTGTCACTGGTAGGGGTGCAAGGTACTGTGCAGCTTGTCACCTATTACACAGCAGCCAGTTCAGTTCCTCCTGGAGATGCTGTGCTATTGCAGGGCTTTTCTTTTTGTTTGTTGCCTGGTGGGGGGTCTGCCTCTTGGTTATTGTCTACACTCTGTTAGTCTGGTGGTTCCTCGTTAGGTCCCCGTGATTGTACATGTCGCAGGGGTTCAGCTTTAATTGATCTCTCGGTAGTTTAGGCTAACTGGTGAACAGTACTGTACCTTGCCTGGGCTTCCCCTAGCAGTCAGCCTAAGGGCCCTGGAAAACCCTGCTTGGGCTCTTTGGACCAATGGATGCGTCCTCTGGGTCCCATCTCGCCTTGTGCGAGTTTGAAGGTTGCTCTGTCCCCTTGTCTCAGGATGACAATCACTGGTTTTGCCTCTGTCATGCTGCCTGTTAGGTCAGCATGGTCGGTGACACTTTCGATCCAGAGTCCTGCGAGTGGTGTTCCTTGCTGGTTCTTCTATTTATCCAGTCCACTGATACTGATAATAGGGTGCAGGCAGAATCGGCGTTGCATGCACAGTTTCGGTTGCTGTAATGCGCTAGGTTGGTTGTCTTTCCGGAAGCCCCGTGGCTGCCCCGCTTTGGTTATAGGGACTTTGGGGCCATTAGTCGCCTTGACTTTTGTTTTGTCCGTGCCCCCTTATCCTTGCCCTGCTGTGGTTTATCTTGCTCCCCTTCCCCTGCTGCCGGCTCTCAATTGTCGGAGGATTTCGGAGTCGAGGCAAGGTCTAAATGGTGGTGAGACTCGGGTGGTCTCGTGGGCTGCCCCTTCCAGTTCAGCAACACAGGCATTCGAGCCTGCTCCTCCAGCTGGGGCTTTGGGATATGACCAGTGGACCCCCCCTTCCTTTTCCCAGCTCTTCCGGTTGACTCTGCCCTTTCTTTAGGGGTGGAGGGTTTGGAGGACAGCTCTGCCCCGGGTACTGGCATGAAGAATCCCGGGGCTGGGGAGGAGTTGACTTGGGGTGTTTGGGCCCCATGTTGACTGGGAATAAAGTGCTTGGGTGTTGGTACCCTTGGTGCAGGGCTTGTTGTTGCAGGGGGAGGGGTTTTCTTAACCCCCCTTCCCTGTATGAATTTGATATGGGTTCGACTCCTCCCCGGGTTCAGTTCTGGTTTCCCTTGGGCTCTTCGGTCCCTTCCTTCTGGAGGTTTTCGGCTTTCTGTATCTCACCTAAGGAGGTTTGGGAGGCCATTGTGATGTATCTCCTGCGTGACTCCGATTTTTCCCCGATAATGGACCCTTCCTCGTTTGATCTTGGTTTTATTTTTCCTTATTGGGTGCGTTATGAGGTACTGGAGTCATCCTGGTTAGCAGACTGTCCTTTCGTTTCATTGGGGGGCATGACATTCGTTCTGTCAGTTCCGCACGCGCTTGAGTGGCGGGAAACGTCTACTGTGGTTCAGGCTTACCTGGGGGGGGGGAGGGGGGAGGGGGGAGTTGGAGCACCTCAGTGCGTGCTTGCCCCATTCTTCCTAAGGATATTGGTCAGATGCAGCTCCATGTGCAGGTTCCCGTCCTTTTAGGGTCCCTGGTGCCTGGGGATTTGCATGCCTGGGGGCACTTGGCTTCAGTGAAGTTGTATGCGCCGATTCTGAAGGAGGCTGTGTGTCTGTTCTTAGTTTCCTGCCTCACATGCCGGCAGGCTGTGCTCGCTCATTCTATGGAATCTACATGGGCCCTGGCTCTTAGATTTTCATCACCTTTTTGTCCGTTGGTGTTTGTGGATTCTGTGGTTATGCAGTACAGTATCTGTAAGCAGCTCCTAATAGCTGTCGCCCTATGTCAGACTTGTTGCAGATGTATATGCATATTATGTCCAAAAGCCTGGCGAGAGACCCCACAGCAAAGCCTAAAGTCGGAAAAGTTACTGTGAGCACATAAAATCGGTAAAATATGTATACTCATTTCAGTTTTCTCATCTTAATTCTTGTGCTACGTTGTTCGTTTTGGTATCATTGTGTTCGCAATTAAATTCCCGGCAGATGTATATGCATATAATGTACAAAAGCCTGGCGAGACTCCTGGTAGCAAAGCCTACAGTTCCCCGTGAACGAGCACCAATTTGCACACCGCAGCCTAATGTGTATACTTGTTCAGTTTGATAACATCAATTTTCATGTTACATCGCTTGTTTTGGTATCAAATTGTTCGCAAAATAATGGTGTACATTTTAAAACTAGTCCCATAATAATAAAGCAATAACTGGAATTTTAACAAATATTTTAATTTTGGACGCTCATCATCAAAACTATTTATATATTTCCAGTGATCTGACATAAAATTTCATGTTACATCGCTCGTTTTGGTATCAAATTGTTCGCAATATAAAGGCGCACATTTTAAAACTAGTCCCATAATAATAGCACAATAAATAGAATTTTAACAAATATTTTAAAATTTAAAATTTAGACCCAAAAATGTACAGTGGTACCTCGCATAACGAATTTAATCCGTTCCATGTTCGTCATGTGAAACGGACGTCATACAAAACGAGTGTCCCCCCATGTAACCAGTGTGATGCACTGTGTTTATTGTGAAATTTCCCCAGAGTGCATGACATCAAATGTTCCCCAAAATAAAATTTTTCTTTGTAAAATGATAAATTACCGTCCCTGAACATGTCTATGTAAAAATAATTACCAAATTCCACTTACTTTGGCTGTGAGGGCGTGGACAAGGTGCGCTGTGACGTCATCAGGGCCTGGTCGCCCGTGTGTGAAGCTCCCAGACACGGTCGCGCAGGCCATTCAAGCACCGCGTGTTGCCACAAATATATTTTCAAATATTTTTTCTATGCATTTCCAATGCGGTTTTATTTGTTTCATTTATCGTATATGATGCATATTTGTGACCTTTACAATATGTATACAGTAGAATGTTCATAATTTTCCATGAAACTGTGATACATGTGTCAGTAATGTGTCCACAATAAATGTTTATTGTCACAATATTACGTGGTAAAAATTCACTAATATTACAATATGTACAGTTTCACATACTATTTACACAGTAACACACTGTATTACACACTCAGTACTTTGGAGGTGCATAATAGTCAACGAAGTAGTCCATGGTACACAGCGCGACTTTGCTCTCCTTGCACCAGCTACAGATAGATTTTTGCTTCCTGTTTCATCGTTATGTGTGCTTGCAAATAACGCACTTGCGTGCACCCTTGGCTTTAGTACTTGTAGGTGGTATGTAGCCAAGCTTGTAAAGCATAAAGTAGTATTGAAACGATTATAGGAAAAGCTCAATTTGTAAGGTAGTCTTGAAAAGATCGCTTTGTAAGGTCCCACACAGGAAGAGATTCAGCTAGCCTCAAAGAGTGTCCATCAGTCAGGAAGAGATTCAGCTAGCCTCAAAGAGTGTCCATCAGTCAGGAAAAGATTCAGGTATTCTTGAAAATATCAATGAACACCACCACCATGGAAGCCGCTAACACTGTTAATCTATGCTACTTGTATCAGATGCATCATCACTGAACGCAGAAAACGATTCATCTATGTATCATCTATATACATTAGAGATGGCAAGGGTGGGGCTCAGAGCTACACCTGGATACGCTTGCTGTATCATCCTCATAGGTGCTGTATCACTGGCATCCGACCGTTGTGTTAAGCCCTTATTGCGCCTAGCTTCACCAATGTTATGACCCTTATGTTCTTCAAACAAAAGGGTCTGAATTGCACCGACTGAGCACAGTCTTTCAACACCGTGTGGGACAGGTGTTTGAGAGCCAGAGGCACGTGTGCCACAAATGGTTGCTCACGCAGTACTAACCCAGCCAGCAGCCCTTGTCTTTCATATTCGTTATGGCAAAAGGTTCGTTCAGTTTTTGTTGGGTAGGCTGCTCCATTATGACAATCTTTCTTTGTTTCAAATGTGTTCCATTTGTTTTGTATTTGTCACTTACGTCTCAATAATGGAGCAGCCTACCCGACAAACACTGAACGAACCTTTATGACATTTGTCCATTTTTCAAATTGTTTCAACAGTTCTTTTATTTTTCGTTTTTTTTTTTTTTTTAAGAAACATGGAGCAGCCGACCTGTAGACCACGGAACAAACCTTTTTGACATTTGTACTGGTTTTCAAAATTCTTCATTTTTTTTATTATTTACGTTTTTTGTATGTAAGAAACATGGAGCAGCCTACCTGCCGACCACCGAACGAACCTTTTGCTATAAGGCAAATGAAAAATAAATATTGAACACATTTGAAGAAAGGAAAATGTCATAATGGTTTATTCAGTGTATGTAAGGTAGGCTTCTCCATTATTGAGACGCAAATGACAAATAAAAAACAAATGGAACACATTTGAAACAAAGAAAGATTGTTATAATGGAGCAGCCTACCTGCCGAACACCGAACGAACCTTTTTGACATTTGTTGTATATCAGACATTTCATTTCTTTTTTCCTACAAAAAGGTCAATGCTTTGCAACATCTCAGTAGTCACCCTTTTATATCCCAGCATCATTAGCATCTTTAAACAAGAACAACATAATTTATGTGCATCGTCGGAGGCGTCTAAGAATGTGCAAGAAGCAGCGCGACCCCACCATGTGGTGTTGACGTTACTCAAACCAGCGTTCGTCATAAGGGACGATTTGACGCCGATCGGGCCGTTCGTTACCCAAAATATTCGTCTTTTGGGGCAATCGTTATGCGAGGTACCACTGTATTTATAATCTTTCAAGTGTTCTGACATCAAGTTTCGTGTTACATCTTTCATTTTGATATAAAATTATGCGCATTCTAAAGGCGCTTATTTTGAAACTATCCCGAGGTTGATCGGATAAAAAATGAATTTTATACAAATATTTTTGTAGTGGACGCAAGTCCTGTCCACGACTAGGACTCGGGAGAAAAAAAAATGGACGCGAATCATGTCCAAAGAGAACGATAGTGTTAAGTAAGATTTCTGGGGGAAGCCCCTTCAGCTTCCCGGAGCTATCCAGGCTAATATGTATATTATGAGACTGGCATCAGTCAGTGTGAATGGAGTTAAGCTTACCGGGAACCACGAGCCAGAACCTGACCCCCCTCAGAGAGGCACGAGATGCAATGGCCTATAGAGGTGCACACATGTTTGGAGCATTCTTTGTCTGCCATCAACCGGGCCAGGCACCCAGAAAAGTAAGCTCCTCAAAACGAACCCCTATTCTGGTTAAAACTACTACTGAAAACTAATGAGTGAACGGAACTCCCCAAATGAAAAACGAGTAAATGAGCATGTCACACGTGTCGCGCTGCTTGTCTGCGCAGCTTCCCCCATCCCAGGAGGGGAAAGTAGTAGCCCCCAGACCCATTGCGCCGGCTATCCACCTGTCAGTTCTCGGCTGATGTGATTGTGGCTCGGTCGTGTGGCTCCAGCTCCAGCATTCTCTCTGTGTTGTGCTGTGCTTTGTGTCCAGTACTACTCTTACGGTGGCGTGCGAGCTGGGAGTAATATTCACAGGTACTCGGGCTGCATGTTCTTAGGGTTCCCGTTCCTGAGTGCCCTGTAAGTACCACCCTTTTGGGGCTTGGGGTTATCTTCCACAAGTCACCTTGGGGTGTACCTCTGTTGGTCTCATGCTGCTTGGTGATTGACTGCCCTGGGAGAGTTGGGGGTTTCCTCCTCCCTTGTTTACGGGTAAGTTGTAATTGGGTAAGTGGTAGTTTTGCACTGGTAGGGGCACGGGGTACTGTGCAACTAGTTCTCACTTATTACAGCCGCCGGCTCTGTTCCTCCTGGGTACGTTGTCCTCTTGCGGGTTTTCTTTTCATTTTTGCTTCTGCCTGGTGGGGGTCTGCTCTTGTTCCCCTACCCCCAGTTCAAGTAGTGTCTTGACCTTCTGTGTTCAGTGGTACTCCCTGCTTGGCCCCCATGAATGGCCACATCCCGGGGGTTCAGTTTTAGAAGTTTGTTTGGTAGACTTGGGCACCGGTTAGCAGTATCCCACCTGGGCTTACCCTTAGCGATAACAGTCTAAGTGCTTTGGGAAACCCCGGGGCGACACTCATTGTTTTTGCCTTCGTCGAGCTGCCTGTTGGGTCGGTGACACCTTCGACCCGGAGTCCTGCGAGCATTGTTGCTTGTTTGTGCCTCCATTCACCTAATCCACTGTTGACATTATCCGGGTGCAGGCGGCTCAGCCATTGCATAATAGGTTTAGGTTGCTGCAACGTGCTAGGTTGATTGCTACCCCGGATGCCCCAAGGCTGCCCCGCTTTGCTTATAGGGATCCGGACATGAGGGTGTTGGTCGCTTCGGTCTTGGTTCGGTCCGCTTCCCCTTGTTCTTTCCCTGCTGTGATTCCATCTGGTCCCCCCCCCCCTTTGTTTCCGGCTCCGAAGCGATTGAGGGCTTCGGGGTCGGGGCAGGGTTTAGAAGATTCTGAGACTTGGGCAGTTTCAGGGTTGCCCCTTCCGGGGTGGCGACAGAGGCAGTTGAGTCGGTTCCTCCAGCCGTTGTGTATGGGTCTGACCAGTGGGCCCCCTTCCTTAGTGTTTTTGTGGCTGCCCTGGCTTTTTCTTTTCAGGCCGGGGCTTTGGAGGACAATTCCGCCCTGGGTCTTGGTGTGGAGGTTTCTGGGGTTGGGGGGGGGGGGCTGACTAGGGGACCTTTGGGGCCCTCATTGGACCCTTCCTGGGTTTTCCTACCCATTGAGTGGTGCTTACTGTTACATGGAGTGGGGGTTTTCCTCTCTCTTCTCCCCCTCCACCGCTTCTACGTACGAGTTGGTTTGGGTGTCGGTCCCCCTCCCCGGATTCGGTTCCATGTCCCTTCAGGTCTGTCGGTTCCGTCCTTCCTGTGGGTAATTTTAACCACTTTCTCATCATTCTTATCTAGGATATGTATTCTACTTCATGTCACAATCATGTTCGAATTGTATGGGATCCTGCATGACCATTGGTCACGTATGCCAATGGGCCCATATGAATGAGTCTATGATTTTATGCTTGATTATCAAGGATCTTAAAGGTTCAAGAAGAACTTCGATAATTAACAATTATTGGAACATCTGTCGATTTCCAGTGAGGCTTCCTTCCTGTCCTTTATAGGACTCGTTGGTACTCTTCTGTACTACTTATCATCTTTCAATACTAAATCTAATTATTTTATGATCACATCTTATCTCAGTGATCTGTCTCGGACTTAATAATAATAGTTAAATACACCTTGTTGGCACCCTCCCCGAGAGAAGGGAGGAGTCCTGAGCATGGCCCGAGGGTGATCATTTGTTTATGGACGGTGTTAACGTGTGTTGGTGTTCTGCGACATTTATCACTGGTAATACACCGCACTAACTAATCTTCTCTCTCTCTAGTCATAGCCTCCTAGATACTTGGGGGGTAGGGGAGTGTTGGATTTTATATATAGGAAAAATTCCTAGTTTTTTCTCTGAATTCGAGTGTAAGGTGGCTCGGAGTGACGCTGCCTCCACCTTTACACTACACCTAATCTTCTCCTACTGCACACACAACTCGGGACATAATCCACTAGCGATATTCCCAGAATATTACACGGCTAAGCTGTGTCGTGACACTATAGTGCCTACGCTGTACAGGAGAGATTATACAGTCTGGCGGCATCGTCTGCCAGGCACTGGTTCTTGATTTTTGGATGAGTGTTGGGTTTTGTTTGTAGTGTGTTGATTGAGCAATTTGCGTGCATCTTAACGTGAACTTACTATATCCGTATATATTGTTATTCGTTACACTGTGGGGCATAGCCCTGAATTTTGGTAACTTTTGATTTAATCTTTCAGCAACTGAATCTTTTGACTCTGGACACTCATTCATTGACCGTCATTCCGTGCCTGGCTGCACCCTTCTATATACATTTGAATCTCTCTGTATATATAGTTGATCATGTACATTCAGTTACCAATTGCTAACCTAGGTCATATTAGTTCATCATATTGATTATACTCTCTTGTCCCTAGCTACTGGAACTGGGACTATATTTAAGGTCTTTTCATTTCATATTTACATATTTCCTACCTCTATCCTACACATTGTTGTGTATATTAGTATGTGCATCTTGGCTATCTTAATGATAGTGCTGGGCTGGTCTATGTCCATGTTCAGTTCTCTGATATTGAACAGAACCAGTGTTCAGTTATAGGCCTGAGTTCTTTCATCTTCCTTCATCTCACACTACCAGCTGCTGTGTTGCACTGTCTGCAGGTGGATGTAGATTTCCAACCAACCACTCCTGCCCCCTATGGTTCATTTTTGTTAGGTCGGGAGGAGCTAGGATTTGCTGCCCTGGCTACGGACTTTTCTTTGTTCCTTTTCCATACGGTAATTTTTATTTTTATGCCGTACGCGTCCTAAGTAGTTCTTCCCTTACATTACTCGGCGGCGCGTTCGTCGTTCTGCCCTGCTGGAGCTGGTTGCGCCGATCCTGTGGGATGCAGTGTCACTGTTTTTGCTTCACGTCTCGCGTGTCAGCTAGTGGTGCTCGCTTCCTCGTTGGACTCAGCCTGGGCCCTGGCTCTTAGTTTTTCGTCTCCATTTTGTTCTTGCTGTTTGCAGAGTTTGTGGTTGGGCAGTTTCTGCAAGTGGCTTCTTCTCATTGTCGTCCGTTATCAGACTTGTTGGTCCTTCTGGGGGTCCCAGGGGGGGGGGGGAGCCCCAAAGGACCAGCAGAATGCCCCAGATGGGGCATTCTGCTCGCCAGGGTTGGTTCTATCCTGGCTTATTGGGTTTGGGTTCCTGGTGCCCTGGCTGATGTTCCATCTGGTTCCTTGACAGCTTTGATTTCAGGTGCTGCTTGCTCGGTGTCTGCACCCAGGGGTTTGCCCACAGCTCCGCCTCTTTCAGATGCTCAGTCTGGTCCATTATGGGGCTGGTTTGGTCTTTTCCTTGAGTCTCACGTGTGGTAATTTTGACTTTGAGTCTATCACCAGTTGGCCGAGCGGACAGCATGCTGGACTTGTGATCCTGTGGTCCCGGGTTCGATCCTGGGCGCCGGCGAGAAACAATGGGCAGAGTTTCTTTCACCCTATGCCCCTGTTACCTAGCAGTAAATAGGTACCTGGGTGTTAGTCAGCTGTCACGGGCTGCTTCCTGGGGGTGGAGGCCTGGTCGAAGACCGGGCCGCGGGGACACTAAAAAAAAAAAGCCCCGAAATCATCTCAAGATAACCTCAAGATAACCTCACCATATGTTTGGTGATCAGGTGGCTTCGCTGATGGTGTCCCACTTGCGTGCTTCGTCTCAGCAGCGGTATGGGGTTTCCTGGCAGTCCTTCCATTTTCTCTTTCTCTTTGTGGGTATACTGCACTTTTTGTTGCAATGGTCTTGGCCTTCTCTTGTGGATGAAGGACCGTCATCTTGCCATATACTGTCATCTTTTCTCGTGTAGCGCTGGTGGAGCCGCTTCGGATTGCTTTCGGTTTTGATGTTCCTTCTGTACCGTTTCGCGAGCAGTCTCAGGCATTGTTTCACCTCCGGCCTGCTCATGTGCCGCCTAAGCCATTCTGGTCATAGACAGGGTGCTCTCTTCTCTCTTCCCTTTGGTTTGTTGTGGCCTATTCGGTTCCAGTTTGTTTCTCAGTGATTTCTGCTCCTATGGGTTCTGGTGATCAGTTTGTTCGTTTGCAGCCGCCTCTTCTTTTCTGGCAAGGTTGGGATGGCTGTTTTCCGGAGGGGTCCCTGGGGTTGTTTATGCTTGTTTAGTTGGCAAGGGGTGCATTGTCTTGTGTCCGGTTTGTGGCTCTCGGCCGGTATCTGCGTGCCATGGTTTCTGTGGTCCTGGGCGCGCTTTGAGTTGCCCTGGGTTCCCTTCATCCCTGTTCCAAGGTTCGGGTTTCCCGGGTCATCCCTGGGGGTCATTCGGTGTTGCCAGTTGTCTTGCTTTTGGGTTCGGGCACGTGGTTTCATCCTCCCGGATTTGTTCCTCTTTTATCCTTGGCTTTGGGTAATTAGTTCCGGGGGAGTCGAAAGGGCTTCTCCCAGAAAACCAACTTTGAATGTAATGAAACTCCATTTTCTGGATGAGACCTGGAAGGCTTTATGGCAACCCTCCCTCCCCCCAGGTAAACGTTTTTTCGTGTGTTTTGACATGCGAAATCATACAGTGCTATAGGTTGTGTTCTTGTCTATGTCCGATATGAGGATAAGAAAAAGTATTGGAGCAAGCACAGTACCCTGGGGGACTGATCTCTTCATGGTTGATGGGCTGGATTTTATTTTGTTGACTATTACACATTGGGTTCTGTTAGTCAGGAAATTGTAGATCCATCTGCCTATTTTTCCGGTAATTCCTTTTGAACGCATTTTATGTGCAATAACACCATGGTCACATTTGTCAAAGGCGTTTGCGAAATTGTATAAATTACATCAGCGTTTTGTTTGTCTTCCATGGCATCTAGTGCCATGTCATAGTGGTCCAGCAACTGTGATAGGCAAGAGCGCCCTGTTCTGAAATCATGTCCAGGGTTATGGAGATGCTGTGATTCCATGTATTATGTGATCTTAATTCTTAGCACTCTCTCTAAGATTTTTATGAGTTTGTGTGTGATGCTAGTGCTTTCGGTCTGTAATTTTTTGCCTCTGCCTTATTTCCTCCTTTATGGAGTGGTGCTATCTCTGCTGTTTTTAATACAGGCATACCTCAGAATAAGAGTTTAATCCGTTCCTGGAGACGCCTCGCCTTCCGAAAACTCGCATTCCGAAGTTAATTTCCCCATAAGAAATAAAGGAAAATGAATTAATTCGTTCCTGACTACCCCAAAAACCCCCACATCAAACTAAATTTTTATACCTAATTCATCTAAATAAACCTACAAAACTGTGTTCCAGTTATTACTTACCTTGCTGTCGAGTGCTGTAGGCGTATGGAAGATGGTGAGGAGGGGGGAGGAGGAGAGGAGTTACTGTTTGGAAGGGGAGTCCCCTTCCATAATCACATCACATAACCCCATGCCTTGTAACACTATGGATACCACTTCTCTTTCTAAATTTTTCAAACCAGCCCCTGCTTGCCTTAAACTCTTTCTTATCTGCATCACTCGTTGCAGGGGTATTCTTTAGAAGGTCTTCGTGCAACACCCTGGCTTTCTCACAAATAATGGCCTTCGAAACACTATCACCCCTCAACTCCTTGTTGTGTATCCAAATTAATAACAACTTTTCCACTTCTTCAAGTATTTGTGGTCTTTGTGCCGTTAATGTTCTTACTCCTTTTGCCACTTTAGCACCCATAATCTTATTTTTCTTCTTAAGTATAGTGCATATTGTTGATGTGGCTTTGTTGTACTGCCTACAAAGTTCAACAACATGTGTACCGTTCTCATGCTTGCGAATGATCTCTTGTTTCTCCTCTATTGTCATCCTCACATGAGCTTTCTGGCCTTTATCCTTACCACTGGCTTTCTTGGGACCCATGGTGAGATATATAATAACAAATTGTATAGACAAATCACCAAAAATCCAACAAAACACTGAAAATCCGCGAGAAGAATTGATGTGGGGGTAGTCACTGAGCGCGAGACAATAATAAACTGAGGGGCAGCGGGGCGGAGGGGCGACGATCGCCGAACCACCACGCGCTAGGTCGGCTGTACGCGTATCAACAAACTCGCGTCCAAACTCGCCTCCCGAAGTAACCATCGCCTTCCGAGACAATTTTTTGGAGTAAATACACCTCGCCTTCCGAAAACCTCGCATACAGGGACAATCGCATTCCGAGGTACCACTGTATGTCAGGAATAACGCCAGTATCTAGGCTTTGTCTCCAAAGAATGTGAAGGGCTTGCGATAGTGGCTTTTTACAGTTCTTGATGAATATAGAGTTCCAAGAATCAAGACCTGGTGCAGAGTGCATAGGCATACTGTCTATGGCTTCTTCAAAATCCAGTGGGGATAGGGTGACATCTGATATATGATTTGATGTTGGTATCATATCCTTGAAAAATTCATTTGGTTTTTCAATCTTCAGTGTGTTTAGTGGTTCGCTGAAAACAGAATCGTACTGATTCCTCAGTATTTCGCTCATTTCTTTGTTGTCATCGGTGAAAGTTCCATCTCCCTTTCGCAGGGGCCTGATACTAGATGTGGTTTTTGATCTTGATTTTGCATAGTAGAAAAAATATTTTGGATTTCTCTCTATTTCACTGATGGCCTTTTGCTCTCTTTGCCTCTCCTGGGTTTTGCATTATCCTGTAGCTTTAGTTCAATTGTTTCTATTTCTCTACCTAACCTTCTTCGCCGTTCTTGAGATAAAGTGCGACTCTCAAGTTGTTCTGGAGGGGGGCCAGGTTCTGGCTCGTGGTCCCCGGTAGGCCCACAGAACTCCATACACATGACTGATACCAAAGTCTTACATTAGCATATCAGTCTGGATAACTCCGAGGAGCCTCCGGGACTCGACCAGAAAATGGCGTTTCATTACATTCAACTCTGGTTTTTTGTTCCTCCTCTCGTCTGCTTTGTTTTTCCCACATTTGCTGGCGTGATTTCGGCTCTCCTGCATCAGCTGTGTCATTTTCTGGGGGGAGCCCCGTCGGCTCCCCGGAGCTATCCCAGGCTGATATGCTAATGTCAGACTTTGGCATCAGTCATGTGTATGGAGTTCTTAGGCCTACCGGGGACCACGGCCAGAACCGGGCCCCCTCAGAGAGGCAAGGGGAGCAATGGCCTATAGAAGCCCCCGTGTAGTTGGAAGCATTCTATGTCTGCCATCGACCGGAACAGGCACCCAGAAAGGTAAGCGCCCCAAAACAAACCCCTATTCTGGTTAAAATTGCTACCTAATACCGAACTAGTGGATAGAACTCCCCAACCGAAAACAAGCAAATTAGTGTGACGTCACACACTGCCGCGCCGCTGTCTGCGCAGCTCCCCCCTCCCCGGGAGGGGGAAGGGGGAGCCCCAGACCCCCCGTGCCGGCTACCCACACCTCAGTTCTTGAGGCTGATGCTATAGGCATGGTCGTGTGCTCTGGCTCCGGTGTCGCTACTGCACTGTGCTTTGAGTGTGGTGTTAGTTTTGTGGGTGCGAGAGCCAGGAGTTATCTTCAGTACTCGGGCTGCATGCGCCTAGGGCTGCCTTCCCTAGGTGCCCTGTAAGTACTGCCCTTGGGGCTTGGGGCCGCCTTCCACAGGCTCCTCGGGGTCTGCCTCTGCTGGTCCGTTTTACCTTTCGGTTTTTCGGCCGCCTGTTGGGCTCTTGGGTGTTCTGTTCTCCCTTGTTACCGGCAGGTAAGAGGCAGTTTGCACTGGTAGGGGCGCAGGGTGCTGCTCAGCTTGTATTTCCCGACATCGCGGCCGGCTCTGTTCCTTGGGGTTCGCTGTCCTCTTGCGGGGTTTTGTTTTTCTTTTTGTTTTTGCCTGGTGGGGGGTTCTGTCATTTTATTGTTTGTTTTTGCCCTTCCACTGTTCTCCTCGGTGGCGCCCCCTGCTAGGTCCCCGTGAGTGTACACGTCCCTGGGGTTCAGCTTTAGAAGTTTGCTTGGTAGTTTTGGGCGCCGGTTTGCAGCACCCTGCCTGGGACTACCTGGGCGCGAGTCCTCTTAAAGTAAACGCTCAGGACCCTGGGAATCCCCTAGGGGGCGCGTGGGTCCGATGGATGTGACCCCGGAGTCCCCACTCGCTGTGTGCGAGTTTGAGGGTTGCTCGGTCCCCTTGTCTCAGGGTGACCCTCATTGTTTTTGCCTCTGCCACGCTGCCTGTTGGGTCGGTGATACTTTCGACCCTGAGTCCTGTGAGTGTTGCTGCTTGCTTGTGACTCAATTTACCCAATCCTCTGATGATTCTATTCGGGTACAGGCGGCACGTGCGTTGCAGTCTAGGTTTCGTCTGTTGCAACGCGCTCGGTTGGTTGCTTCCCCGGATGCCCCGGGGCTGCCCCGCTTTGCTTTTCGAGACCCGGACTTGGGGGTGGGGGTCGCTTCGATCCTGGTTCAGTCCGCACCTCCTCGTCCTTCCCCTTCTGTTCGTTCTGGTCCCCCGCCTCTGCTTCCGGCCCCGAAGCGTCGTAGGTTTTCGGGGTCGGAGCAGGGGTTACTTGATCTCGAGACTCGGGCAGCTTCGGGGGTTGCCCCTTCCGGGGGGGCGGCAGAGGCATTCGAGTTTTGTCTCCCGGCCGAAGCTTCAGGGTCTGACCAGTGGGCCCCCCTTCCTCCAGCTTTTCCGGCTGCTCCGTCCTTGTCTTGTGGGGTCGGGGCTTGGGGAGAGGACTCGGCCTCGGGTCCTGTGGTGACGGACCTCGAGGCTGGGGAGGGGCTGACTTGGGGGCCTTGGGCCCCGCTGGACCCCGCCTGGGTTTTTCTTCCCACTGAGCGGGGCTTATTGTTACAAGGAGTGGGGTTTTCTTTCCCCCCCTCTGCGTACGAGTTGGATTTGGTGTCGGCCCCTCCCCGGGTACGGTTCCGTGTTCCCCCGGGTACGTCGGTTCCGTCCTTCCGGAGGTTTTCGGCTTATCGCATCCAACCTGGTGTGGTGCGAGCGGCCTTAGCAGCTTACCTCCTGCGTGACCCGGATTATGCCTCGGAAATGGATCCGTCCACGTTCAGGTTTGGGACTTCGTTCCCTTTCTGGCTCCGTTACGAGGTTCCGGAGTCGTCCTGGCGAGCAGACTGCCCCTTGTTTGGTCTGGATTCCTGGCATTCCTTCTGTCGTTCCCGCACGCTGGAGTGGCGGGAAGCTTCCACGGTGCTTCAGGTTTTCCTGGGGGGTGAACTTGAGTACCTGAATGAGTGCTTGTTTGCCCCTGCCCTTCCCCGCGATGTGGGCGTTATTCAGCTCCATGTGCAGGTTCCCTCCCTTTCGGCGGCCCTCGTGGCGGAGGACTTGCGCGCTCGGTGCCTTTTGTGTTCGGCCTTGCGGTTCTTTTCCCTCCTGGAGCTGTCTTCGGATTGGCTCGTGGTGGATGTGGGGACGCTTGGGTCCGTCCCGGGGTCCGGCACCTTGTCCTCGGCTGCGCGTTCGTCGGCTGCCTTGTTGAAGCTGTTCACGCCGATTTTGCGGGATGCGGTTTCCCTGTTCTATGCTTCCCGTCTCGCGTGTCGGCAGGCGGTGCTGGGTTCCTCCGTGGAATCTGCTTGGGCTCTGGCTCTTAGGCGTTCTTCACCTTTTTGTCCTCTCCTGTTTGGGGAGTCGGCCGTGGCGCAGTTTATTCAGGCTGCGTCGGCGGCTTGTCGTCCAATGTCGGACTTGTTGGTTTTCCGGGGGTCCCGGGGTGGGTCTTCCCGGAGAGGTCGTGCCAGGGCTCGGGGTTCCTCTCGTCGTGGTAGGCCTCTGGTGTCAGGTTTGGGGTTGGCTCCTCCTGCGGACCCTCCCTCGTCTGGTCGGCGCGGTGTTCGCGCTGTGCGGGGTTCTGGGTCTCGTAAGGGTCGCCGGCCCTTTCGCGGTTTGCCCCTTTGACGGGGCGATGGGGGGGCGGCTTGCGCTGTTCGCCCGCGCCTGGTCCCACGATTCGTGGGCCTTTCGGGTCGTGTCTTGCGGCCTGCGGTGGCGTTGGGTGGCCCCTCCCCCCTTTGGGGGGTCGGGGCTGGCGGGGCAGGCTTCTTCCCCTGCGCTCTGTCGAGTCGTCTTGGAGTGGGTACGCTTGGGCGTCGTCGAAACGACGTCGCCTACCTGAGCCCTCGCTCGATGTGTACACGGATGCGTCGTCTCTCGGCTGGGGTTTTGTGACCAGTGCTCACCAGGCCGGCCAGGGGCGTTGGGATCCGTCCTTCCGTCGAGCTCACAGTACGGTGCGGGAGTTCGCGGCAGTGTGGTTTGCTCTGGGGAGGATTCGGGTGGCCCGCGGATCGACGATTCGGCTCCATTCGGACTGCTCTCCGGTGGTTCATTGCCTGAACCGCGGGGGTTCGATGCGGTCCTTGTCTCTTTGGGGTTGGTCGCTTCGGGTGACTCGTCTGCTGAGTTCTCGGGGTTTGGCTCTCCTGGCGGTTCACGTACGGGGCGTGTCCAACGTCTTGGCCGACGCCCTGTCTCGCTTCGTTCCCCTCTCCACGGAGTGGACGGTCGACGACGAGTCCTTCCGTTGGCTTTGCCAGACGTTCGGGCGCCCCGAGGTGGACCTCTTCGCGTCGGCGTGGTCGCGGCGTCTTCCAGTTTATGCGGCGCCCTTCCCCGATTGCGAGGCCGTCGGGGTCGATGCCTTTCGGCTCGACTGGTCGAGGTGGGGGTTCCTGTACCTCTTTCCCCCGGTTCGGCTGTTGCTCCAGGTCCTGACTCGCTTAGAGACTTACCGGGGGAGAGTTGTCCTTCTGGCCCCTTGGTGGCCGGCCCAGCCTTGGTTTCAGGCGCTGGTTGCTCGGTGTCCGAACCCGAGGGTTTTCCCGCGGCTCCGCCTCTTTCAGCAGATCGGGCCGGTACGTCACGTGGCTGGTTCGATCTTCTCCTCGAGTCTTCGCGTATGGTTTTTTTGACTCGAGTCTATCATCATCTCTATGGTGATCAGGTGGCCTCCTTGTTGGTGTCCCACCTGAGGGCTTCTTCTCGGCGGCAGTATGAAGTTTCCTGGCGGTCCTTCCGTTTCTTTTTGCGTCTTCGTCGTGTTAGCTCCTTGTCTGTTCGGGTGGTCTTGTCCTTCCTCTCGTGGTTGTTTCAGGACCGTCATCTTATGCCTAACACTGTCGCTTCGTATCGTGCGGCGCTGGCGGAGCCGCTTCAGCTTGCTTTCGGTATCGATGTTACGTCTGCGCCGTTTCGCAAGCTGTCTCGTGCATTGTTTCACCTCCGGCCTGCTCATGCGTCGCCTGAGCCGTCCTGGTCTTTGGACAGAGTGCTCGCTTTCCTTTCATCTCCTCGTTTCGTTGTGGCCCCTTCGGTCCAGGATTGTTTTTCCAAGGCACTTTTCTTGTTGGCTTTGGCCTCTGGGGGTCGGGTAGGGGAGCTTCATGCTCTCCTCCGGCGCAGGGGTTTCTGCTCTTTTGGTCGTGGTGATAGTTTTGTTCGTTTGCAGCCGTCTCCT
Organism: Procambarus clarkii; assembly: GCF_040958095.1. Taxonomy (NCBI): domain Eukaryota; kingdom Metazoa; phylum Arthropoda; class Malacostraca; order Decapoda; family Cambaridae; genus Procambarus; species Procambarus clarkii. The sequence goes on from NC_091163.1 coordinate 40,641,036, forward strand.
TCTTTTCTGGCGAAGAATGAGACTGCTGCGTTCCGGAGGGGTCCATGGGTGGTTGATGCTTGGTTGGTCAGGCCGGGGGTGCATCATGTTTTGTGTCCGGTTGCGGCGCTTCGCCGTTATTTGCGCGCCACAGCTTCTGTGTCCGGGGACGCGCTGTGGGTTGATCCGGTTTCCCTTCTTCCCTGTTCGCGGGTTCGGGTCTCTCAGGTCGTCCGCAGGGTTATTAGGTCGAGCCAGCCTGCGGTCTATCCCCGTGCCCATGACGTTCGTAAGTTCGCGGCTCTTGCTGCCGTCTTTGGGATTATGTCTTGGTCTGATATTCGGGCGCGGGGATTTTGGCGGTCGAACAGGGTCCTGGCTGCTCGTTACCTTGTGAATGTCCCTGGCCCTCGTCGGGCCTGTGTTGCTTTGGGTCGGCGGTTGCAGCCAGTTGTCTCGGCTTCGAGTTGAGGGGTGAGCGACGACCGCCTCCCGGGTAAGTCCCTCTTTTTCTGTCTGTGGGTAGTTAGCTCCGGGGAGCCGACGGGGCTCCCCCCAGAAAACCAGCGTTGAATGTAATGAAACGCCATTTTCTGGGTGAGTCCCGGAGGCTTCCCGGCATCCCTCCCTCCCTCCGGTCGGCGGTTTTTCGAGTTTTTGACATCCAGCCTCAAGAACTGAGGTGTGGGTAGCCGGCGCGGGGGGTCTGGGGCTCCCCCTTCCCCCTCCCGGGGAGGGGGGAGCTGCGCAGACAGCGGCGCGGCAGTGTGTGACGTCACACTAATTTGCTTGTTTTCGGTTGGGGAGTTCTATCCACTAGTTCGGTATTAGGTAGCAATTTTAACCAGAATAGGGGTTTGTTTTGGGGCGCTTACCTTTCTGGGTGCCTGTTCCGGTCGATGGCAGACATAGAATGCTTCCAACTACACGGGGGCTTCTATAGGCCATTGCTCCCCTTGCCTCTCTGAGGGGGCCCGGTTCTGGCCGTGGTCCCCGGTAGGCCTAAGAACTCCATACACATGACTGATGCCAAAGTCTGACATTAGCATATCAGCCTGGGATAGCTCCGGGGAGCCTCCGGGACTCACCCAGAAAATGGCGTTTCATTACATTCAACGCTGGTTTTTTGATTTGATGACCATTTTATTTTCTGCAGGTCGCTTCTCCACCTGCCACCAGGGTGGCGCTGCAGTTTGTTTGTTTACATGTGCCTGGGAGTATGCGCTTGAGTTTTGGAGGCGTTTTACCCCTCCATTGGGAGTTTTTATCCTCCCATTGCCGTTTCTCTGTTTTGTTCTTCTTGGGCGTTCTGCCCTTATTTCTGTTCATCTGGGAATGCTTGGGTATTTTTTTTTTTTTGCTTGGTTTTATGTTTTCTGTCTGTGTTTGGGTCTGGGTCCTGGGTTTTGGGCCCGGTATCCCTGGTCGTTTGCTGTGCTTGCTCCCATGCCTTTTGTCCCTTGGTTTTTGGACTGTTTCTGGCTGTTTAACCGGGGGTTCAGTAGGGTTAATGTGTTTTGTCCTTCCTTCTGTTTTCTGCAGGCAAATGTGGTGGTTTGGGCTTCCCCCCCCCCCCCTCCACCACCCCCTTGCATTCGTTTCCACGTTCCTTTGACTCTTCAGTTTCGTTCCAGATGTTTTCTTCCTCTCGGGTCCTCTTTGGGGGTTCTGGAAGCCCTTGCTTACCTCTTGTGCGCCTCGGGCTTTCCTCTTCTGGGGTTCTGGGGTCTTCCTGGCTTGCAGACTGCATTTCTTGGGTTTTGGCAGATGTTTTGTGGTCGTGCCGGTGATTTGGCTTCAGTTTGTTTAGGTGGGCCTTTGGTGCAGCTTTTGTGCCGGTGCCTCTTCCTGTGCCTTCTTAGTCTGGCCGGCAAGGTGCTCGCTCTGCTTACAAGTAGCCTTCTTGCTTTTCTATTATTTTCATTTTTTTCACAAAATTGTTTTTATTTATTTTTATTCTCGGAGGGGGCCAGTCCCTTTTCATGCCCCCCCGTTGATGGGGCGATGGAGGTGAGGCTCGGTCTATTTGCTCACTCCTTGTCCCATGATTCATGGGCATTTGGGTCGTGTTCTCCGGACTGTGGTGGATTTAGGTGGCTCCTACTTCGGTGGTGTTAGTGGCTGACAGGGCAGGCTTCTTCCCCTGTGCTCCGTTGGGTCATCTTCGAGTGGGTACGCTTGGGCTTGGTCGACACGATCCCGTCCGTCAGGTGGGTTTTTCTCCTGTGATGAAAAGGGACTGTGCAGATCTGTAGTTTATTCTGGACTTGTCCTGTCTGAACCCCTGGATTCCTTTCCCCTCCTTTCAGATGACCGCTCAGTCTCAGATCCAGCTTCTGTTGGAGCCAGGTGACTGGATGGTGTTCCTGGACCTCAGGGGAGCATGTTGGTGCATTCCCATTCATATGGTGTTCAGTGACTGGTTGGGTTCATGGTGGGGCGTCGGGCTTACCGCTTTTGTTGCCTTCCTTTTGGCTTGAATCTGGCACCTTGCGTGTTCACACGTCTTACCCGGGTCATGGTGACCTGTCTGCATCTGCTACGGACATGGGATTTTTCCTACCTCGACGACTGGTTGGTGTGGGCTCCCAGCTGGTCTACGTGTCTGCTTGCCATGGGTGTGGTTCTTTCCCAGCTCGCCAGGTTCGGGTTCCTGATGAACTGAACTGGGTCTTGTTTGAGATTCTCGGATCGCTTCCATGTCTCTCCCTCAGGAGGTGCTGCTGTGGTCTCGCCTTCAGCTGTTTCTGGTGGGGGGGGGAGGTCCCGGGTCACTCAGAGGTTGCTTGAGCAGCTGTGTGGAAGTCTGAACTTTGCCGTACAGGTTTACCCGCTGGGTTGGGTTTGGCTTCGGCGTCTGTTCAGGTTCCTTCGGGGACGGGGGCCTCTTCCACTTCTCTCACAATTGCTGGGTTCGGCCTCCGGGGGCTTTGCGTCAATTGCTGCATCACCGGCTTCCTCTTTGGGTTTTTCTTGGTGCAGTGCCTTGGCATCTACCCGAGCTTTCGCTCGATGTGGTCATGGACGCGTCGTCTCTTGGCTGAAGTTTTGTGACCAGTGCTCACCAGTCCGGCCAGTGGCGGTGGGGTCCATCCTTCAGTCAGGATCAGAGTGCAGTGCTGGAATTTGCGGCGTTTTGGCTGTTGCTTCGGAGAGTTCGGGTCGCTCGGGGTTCGACCATCCAGTTCCATTCGGACTGTTCTCTGGTGATTCATTGCTTGTACCATGGGGGTTCTCTTTGGTCCTTACTTCTTTGGGGCTCTGCTCCGGGAAAAGATGGAGTAACGTATGACATACTTAATTATTTAGCCGGTATGAAACCTAATCCCTTACTTGATATGTTTAATATGAGTTATAGAGAGGGAAAGTTACCAAGAAAATGGAAAGAGGCTGTCATCATTCCTATCCCTAAGTCAAACGGTGGCTACAGACCTGTCTCCTTAATATCCTGCTTTTGTAAAATGATGGAAAGGATTTTGTTAAATAGGCTACTCTACCTTGTAGGTGATAACATGTCCAGTAATCTCTTTGGTTTTATCAAAGGCAAAAGTACTGCGGATTGTCTCTTAAAGTGTTTGTCTAATGTGGATGACAATTGTAGAGTTTTTGTTGATCTACAAGGAGCATTTGATAAAGCCAATGGGGAAGTAATCTTATACGAATTAGCCAATCTGGGAATAACAGGGAGATTGCTACACTGGATAAGGGATTATCTACAAGGCAGAAAAGGTCAGGTGTATTACCAGGGATACATGTCTGAGGAACGGAGGTTTCAGTTAGGTACCCCACAAGGGGGAGTATTAAGTCCCACCTTATTCAATGTATTAATGAACAGATTAGCATCAGAGATGTATCCTCCAGGGGTCACGACGATCATATATGCTGATGACATTCTTATACAAGGCACTTCTGGGAACAAAATTCAAGATGCTCTTAACATACTTGGTACAACCTGTCACAAGTTAGGCTTAGTTATAAATGCAGATAAAACCAAATACGAGTATAGGAAACGAAGAAATATAACACTTACTCTAAATGGTATGGAACTGAGCCGTGTACAGAAGTACAAGTATCTGGGCATGTATGTTGGATACACATGTGAGATTAAAATGCTGAAATAAATCATATCAGCACCTTATGTAAAGCCCGTCTGCATCCTCTAAAAGCACTGGCTTTTTCTGGTAAAGGTGTTGGGGTACCTATCTTGCGGATGCTATACATAAGCACTGTTCGATCCCTGATAGACTACGCAGCACCCGTATTGTCTTACACAGGCCAAGGCAGAATTCAAAAAATAGAGCTGATACAGAACGAGGCTATGAGGATTATTCTTGGATGTCAAAGAAATGCAATGATTGAAATAATGAGAATGGAATTAAATTTACAGAGTGTGTGTGATAGAGTCCGTGACATTAACACTAGAGTATCTATTCGTTTCATGCGGAGAAAAGGAGGGGATAAGCTGTTTGAGAGCGTTCAGACCTGCTTGAGTGACGTACACACTTCCAGGAAACTGAGGGAGACACGCTATACGAGAGGATTAGCTCATGACCTCAGGGAATACGACGTACTTGACTGCTGTAAACCCTCTCGACAGTGTAATATGTCTGCTCCCTGGAAAGTACAGAAAATAGACGTCGAAATTGTACCCCTCAAGGTGAAAAAGATTCATCATGAACCGGGACAATTACGGTGTTTGTATGGAAGCATGATATCTCAGTTACCAAGAGGCAACAGTTTACATGTATATTGCGACGGGTCGGTGGCGGAAGATGGCAGGGCAGGGTGTGGTGTCCTAATAAGGGATTATACGGAGTTTGGGACTGTGGACAGGATAATTGAACTCCGGCTTAGTAATTATATATCATCCACACAAGCTGAACTGCAGGCCATTCTGGCGTGTTTGGAGGAAGTACGTCATGACGACAAAAATGTTTTTGTATTTGTCGATAGCCGAGGAGCACTGGAGTCCTTAAACAGTCGAAACCCAGTCTTCATGTCTATAGTGGAGGACTGTAAGAGAAGAATAACTGAGATACAGCTGAAAGGCCATAGTGTGAAATTCATGTGGATTCCATCTCATGTTGGAATAGTGCTCAACGAGGTGGCGGATGACTTGGCCAAACGTGCCACATCAAAACCACAAGTTGACATTGAATGTGAATTCACAATGAGACAAATAAGAAGCAAAATCAGAAATATTCAGGCACAGGCGGGAGTGGAGAGGAGAGAGATAATGTATGAGAGTAGTCAAACCATGCAACACTACATGTATGTGAGTCAAAACACCCATTTCACTTATGGTAAAAGGAGAAATGCTTGGAGTGACTCTGTGTACATGCGGCTCAGGCTTGGGTACAAATATTACTGGGAATATGGGATAGATGTTCATGGTAATGACACGAAGTGTAAACTATGTGGTATGTTAAGGTCTCACACCCTTGCCCATTATATTCTTGATTGTCCGTCGATTAATGTATATAGAAACACTGAGATAAGGACTGTTCCTGAACAAATAGCCTGGATGTGTCACAACGGAAAGGTTGATGATATTCTTGAGAGATATAAGAATTTTGCACCAAGATTGTAATATTTTGTTGAATTATCTGCAGGTGTCTTGCAAATTGTCTATACAGTATACCTAGGTCATAAAAGTATTTGTGTGTACGTCTGATACCATACTACTTGTGAGGGAGGAAATGTATATTTTTACCTCTCAGAATGTTTGGTAATGTGTTTATTTGTGATGTGTGTCTATGTATATATTAACACGTTGTACTGAATGGGGTGAGAATAGCTTGAGCTACCTCATCCCTTTGTGTGTATTTTACCTCAATAAACTTATTTCAATTTCAATTTCAATTTCAATCTTTGGGGCTGGTCGCTTCGAGTGGCTCGTCTGCTGGATTCTCGGGGTTTGGCGTGCAGTTCATATCCGGGGAGTGACCAACCTCCTGGCTGATGGCCCGTCTCAGTTTATTCTCCTCTCCACACGGAATGGGCGATCGCTGCCAACTCCTTCCGTTGGCTCTGCAGGACGTACAGGTTCCTGGAGGTGGTCCTCTTTATGTAGCACCCTTCCCTGACCACGGAGCGTTTGCGGTGGATGCTTTTCAGCACTGGTTGAGATAGGGTTACCTGTTCCTCTTTTCCCAGTCCAGCTGTTGCTTCGAGTTCTCGCTCTGTTGGAGTCTTACCACGGGAGAGTTGTCTTTGTGCCCCTTGGTGGCCGGCCCAGCCTTGGTTTCCAGCGCTGCTTGCTCGGTGTCCACACCCGGGGCATTTTCCCTAGCTCCACCTCTTCCAGCAGATTGGACCGGTCTAGTACACGGCTGGTTTGGTCTTCACTTCTACTCTTTGCGTCTGGTCCTTTTGATGCAGGTTGTCGTTGATTGTCTTCTCTTTCTGATCGAGTTGTCTTGTCTTTTCTTGGCTTTTTCAGGACCATCATTTGATGCCGAATACTGTGCACGGATTAGCGGCGGGCAGAGTAGTGTGATGTTTGGTTGTTTCCTTGGGAATTGAGGGAGTTCTGCCTCTCTGTTCAGTTTCGGTTGCAATTTCTTACCATGTGGGTCTGTTCTGTTATGCCTACCTTTCTGGGTGCCTAACCCCAGTCGTTGGCAGATGAGGAAAACCCATTAACCACGGTGAGGGGAGGGTGTGTGTTTTCAGAGCCAGTGCTCCCTGTGCCTCTCTGAGGGGGCCAGGTAGGCTGAATTCTATTGACTAAAGCCCTAGTCTAATGTATCACATATTAGCCCAATAGCTCCAGGGAGCCTCCGGGGCTCACCCAGAAAATGGCGTGTCCTTATATTCAATGCTGGTTTTCTGTGGGGAGCCCCTACGGCTCCTTGGAGCTACATAACCAAAGATGGTGAATTTTGGTTATGTAAAAACTAGAACCAGATGACCCTGGTTTTTTGGGTTATAACTATAAATTTGGCATCAAAAAGATTCGCAAAAGAATTTGTAGTGAGCTGATGCAAAAACAAAATTGAGCTTATAATAGATTGTGTAACAGTGATGAATATATGAATGTTTATGAATAGCAGTCAGATGCATTCTAGTGTCATTAGAATGTTTACTATCGTAGTACCTATGGCACTAAAACGCATCGCTGGAACTTGAAAGTGTTAACACTATCGCGCGCGGCGCGTGAGCGCTGCAGACTTTGACGTCATGGGGTGGATGGTGCGGGCGAGCGTGCAGTGACGCCTAATTGTGTATACTCGTTTCAGTTTTCTCACCTTAATTCTCATGCTATGTCGTTCGTTTTGGTATCATTGTGTTCGCAATTAAATTCCCTGCAGGTGTATATGCATATACTGTACAGTAATGTCCAAAAGCCTGGCGAGACTCCCCACAGCAAAGCCTAAAGTCAGGAAAATTACCCGTGAGTGCACAAAATCAGTAAAATGTGCATACTCGTTTCAGTTTTCTCACCTTAATTCTCGTGCTACAGCGTTCGTTTTGGTATCATTATGTTCGCAATTAAATTCCCTGCAGGTGTATATGCATATAATGTCCAAAAGCCTGGCGAGACTTCCCGCAGCAAAGCCTACAGTTACCCGTGAACGAGCACCAATTTGCACACCACAACCTAATGTGTATACTCGTTCAGTTTGATAACATCAATTTTCGTGTTACATCGCTCGTTTTGGTGTCAAATTGTTCATAATATAAAGGTGCATTTTAAAACTAGTCTCATAATAATAGCACAATAAATAGAATTTTAACAAATATTTAAATTTTGGACGCTCATCATCACAATTATTTATATCTTTCCAGTGTTTTGACATCAATTTTCATGATATGTCGCTCGTTTTGGTATCAAATTGTTTGCAATCGAAAGGCGCACATTTTAAAACTAGACCCATAATAATAGCACAATAATAGAATTTTAACAAATATTTTAAAATTTAAAATTTAGACCCTAAAATGTATTTATAATCTTTCAAGTGTTCTGACATCAAGTTTCGTGTTACATCTTTCATTTTGGTATCAAATTGTGCGCATTCTAAAGGCGCTTATTTTGAAACTATGCCGAGGTCGATTGGATAAAAAATGAATTTTATACAAATATTTTTGGAGCGGATGTGAGTCCTGTCCACGGCAAGGACTCAAGAGAAAAAAAAGTGGACGTGATCGGTGTCCAAAGCGAGCGATAGTGTTAATAATAATTTTATAATTTCATTTGATTTGATAATGATAATTTCATTTGATTTGATAATGATAATTTCATTTGATTTGATAATGATAATTTCATTTGATTTGATAATGATAATTTCATTTGATTTGATAATGATAATTTCATTTGATTTGATAATGATAATTTAATTTGATTTGATAATTTTAATAATGTGATAATTTTAATAATTTGATTGTTACTTTTATCTAGAATATGCATGAATTTGATGTAGTGATTTTCTTTAATACCAGAGTGGAGATAATGTACCACCAGGCTATGAAGCAGTTTCCCTTATTGAAGCCCTCAATGGTCCATCTGTCGCACTGCAGCAACCCTCCGCTCCACCGGCACACGAGCTGTACGTCCAGCTGCCTCAGAATGCAACTGATGCACCATCCGAGTCTCTCATTCGTAATGAAGCATCAAGGTAACGTAAATACTGTATTTCTGTATGCCCTCGCCCAGCACACACACGACAAAATGACGACATTGTTGCAATGTTCAAACGAGTTTTAACACCTGACCAGTTGTAACAACCAGTATAGCATGTTGTAACAACATTCTAATACGTCGTAAAAATGTTATAACAAGATGTATCTAATTTATTACATGATGTATCTAATTTATTACATTTATTACAAGCGGAAATTTTTTTCGGAAGTTGTTGCAAGTGGTCTACGTCTATGTCCTTGACTCATAATTGAGGGACTCAATTTCAATCCTTTGGACAGGACAGAAAGAGTTGGGCGTGTTTCCTTTTACCCGATACCTATATTCACCTGGTTATAAATAGATACCCGGGATTAGGCAACTGTCGTGGCTTGCATCCTGGGGAGGGTCGGTGCTGTCATTGAGTTAGGATAAATGGATGTAGCCAAGTACAGGCTTCCTAGTTCCAACAAGGAGAACTAATTCTCTCATTAAGTATCACTTCCTGTTAGGGATGCAGCCCGTCCTCCAAAAATGGGGAGGTAAATGTACAAAGCCCCATAAGTGCAATTATGTACTATGTATAACAGTCTGGAAATGCACTTATTACACTTAGTATTAAAACGTACTGTCAATTCGGAGGATGGGTTGAGGGATGCCTGATAGATTTTGAAGGATGTTTTGTTTCATTGCCTTACCAGGAGTGTGCCTTTTTGTGTTGGCTTGAAGCTTTCAGCTGCCATGTATGTTGATACAAGGTAGGTATTGGCTTGTTAAACACCCTGGTGGCCGATCCTTGCAACGTGGGGTGTTACTATCTCGTCGGGCAATACTGACGTGATGTATCCATGACAACTATTATGCCCGTGGGTGGTATTGATCTCTCATCTCTGGACACCTCACAAACATAATTCTTATTGCTGGGGACAGGAAGCCTGTACTTAGGCTGATTTATGTCATTCCTAGGACAGCTACGGACCTTCCCCCACCATGCAGCCCACAAGAGTTGCCAAATTCCTGGGTACCTATTTACTACTAGGTGAACAGATGCATCAGGCATAAGGTTACCCCCTAGGCCAACTACTGACCTTTCCCAAGAGGGATCTCACAACAGTTATCTAACTACCAGGGTACATATGTACTACTGGGTGAACAGAGGCATTAGGTGTAAGGAAACAGGCCCACCATGAGTGTGTCACTTTACTGATGAAACAAAAAGGAAATATTATAGTAAAAGATGGTTACAGATGTGAATAAAATTTGCTTGTACACTTGGTATAGCATTGGTAAGCTGCATAATATTTCAGCTGTAATCTACAGAATTATCCCACTGATGTATAAGAGCAAATATACATTGATTGTCATGAACCTTACAAATATCTACACTCTCCCCCATCAACTGCTTCCTCCCAGACCTGTCATTTACCATTTCTTGTGCCTTGTTCGCTCATAATACTGTATATAGTTCCTCACATGCACATTCACCATGTTTGGCTAACTTCTTGCCCAACTTGCTCTCCTTCTCCGACCTGCAAATTCACTTGAATTCACTCTTCACTGGTCTGTCATCACTCATTCATTCAACATGCTCAGTCTTTGTATTAATTTACCAAGAAGAGGGCACCCATGTTGAATTTTCCTTCCTGTGTTTGATGGTATGTGATAACTGCCTACTATACTGTTTGCTAATGTTAGTGCTTTTCTTGATGATGAGTTTAGTACACCTGAAGTTTAAGTCGTTGCTGTTTGTTCCTGTGTGGCGGAAGCTTGCACCCCGTTTTGGAGGGTCTGCATTTGTTGTTGTCGTTCTTAATTAGTGGTCCAGGTGAAGCCTCTTCCTTTGTCTTGCCATCAGTCAGGGTCCTGGCAGAGGTATGGGTTTTGGTGGTGGTATTCAGTTGAGCCCGTGGCTCAAATTATTGGGTAACTGTTGGAGCAATCTTGTTTCAGGAATGTTCAACAAAGCTACCCTCATCAGTTCTGTCATCCCCCTCCATAGTATATCCAAGTGACATTGTGCAACCTGTCCTCCCACAAAGAACATAACTTTTTGCTTGTGTGCATTACACAAGGCCAAAAATTGTCATACTAGAAAATGGAAGTGGCTCGCAAAAGTGACGTACTGTCCTGATTTCTGTTTTGGGTCCTCTGGTAGATTAGGGGAGGACACCTGACCACTTTCTTGACGTTGGGGAAACCTTAGGAGGAGGATCTGAATTGTGATGTGGCGATGCCTGCAGACTTTTTTGGAACCTGAATAAGAAGATCTGGGCTTTTCGGATGTTTTCTCCAGGTTTTTCTGGTGATGGTTACCTTATGTGCCTGATTTTCCATGGCCAAACAGAATTGTTCCAAGGCAGGTGTGATGATTGACATATCAAGGGTCAGTGTTTACAATCCATGTCGAATTTTCTGGATGACCATCACCACCACCACCACCGTTTCCATTGTTTTCCTGGTGGTCTCTGGCAACTTTTGTGTGTGTGTGAACCTTGGGGATGGATGTATATTGGCATGTCCCTCTTCATCTGAGGTTCAGGGACTGGTTGGGGTTCAAGGTTCGTCACACCTCTTACCACTTTCAGGCTCTCCCCTTCGGGCTTAACTTGGCTCCCAGGACGTTATCCCGACTGACTAGCGTGGTCCTCCACGAGCCACGTCTCTTGGGAATCAAAGTCTTGGCCTACCTCATCAACTGGCTGGTTTGGGCTTCCGATACTCTACCATGCCTACAAGCCTGGGATGTTGTGTTAGTGTTGTAAGTATCTTTACTGCACACACACGTTTACACACGCTCAATACTGTATAAGCATGTTTTACTTAAAAGGGTCAGCACTGGTCATGCACTAAATCTATAAGGCAGACTGCATGGCAGACAACACACTAGAAAACGGAAAGGCTAAAATAAACGCCATTGAGTACAGAATATTCATATTATCTATAGCTTCAGTATTTACAAATTTGTTTCCAGCACCACCTGGTTTTCAATCCTAAACAAAGTAGACAAATTAGAGTGTAGGGAAATCCAGAAAATCTGTTGGCCTTGAGAGGCAGGTTGTATTTATATCCAACCACACCCACTAGCCTGAACAAACCCACAAGGGCCGTGACGAGGATTCGAACCTGCGTCCGAGAGCATCCCAGACGCTGCCTTAATCGACTGAGCTACGACATGGTCAAAAGGAGTTGAAACTGAAGTTCTACGGAACTTACTGGATCCTGCAGCCTCTCCGAGGCACAAACCAAGGTTTTACACAACTCCCCCCATGCACTCGAGCTATGTCAATAGGCCGTTCTCCCTCTTCGCCCTTACTTCATTACACTTCATTACCCACTAGCATATTTGTCTAGCCTCTACTTGAAACGGCCAGGCTCGGGGGAGTAGAACAACTCCCGAAACCCTCTCTAGGTATGCTCCAGGAGACAGTCCAGCAGCAACGTGTAAATTACATTGCCTGGCGTCCAGTTCAATCAATCAACTGCCCTATTACCAAACCACTTGTTGATAATAATCATGTTTATTCTAAATAATGTGTGTACAAAGAACATAAGAGTATTGTACAGTTGTAGGGACAGGAGTTACACATGCTAATGAAGCCACTCTTATGAAAAGTATTTCGGCCATTTTGTTACCCAGTTCTAATTGAAATTTCAACCTATGCCATTTAAATCAATTGTTTCTCTTTTATCTTGAGTTTATATATTCAGTAAACTGTTTACAGTATATTCTTCCTTAAATATTCAGTCATCCATTAGTATAATTCTGTTGTCTCGTACTCTTCATCCTTCTGAAAGAATGTAAACTAGGCTTACTTAAACTTAATCTCTCTTCATAAGAAAGGTTCTTAATGTCTGGGATTAGCTTTCCCATCCTCTTCTGGTCACATGCAGAAGAAGATGTCCATTGTATGGTATAGTACCCAAGATGTCACTGCATAATCTCAGTGGGTCCTGTTTCCCACAACACATGCCAAACTAATTGGCCGACAGTTCAGTTCAAGTGATGTATCCCCTTTTTTTAGATAGATGCCACATAATCAGTCCTCTGTGATTCCAGCATTCTGCTTGACTCTTAATGAATTATCAGGTAAGCAAGACAAAGGATGACAGAGCTCATATTTATATTGTGTAGGGAGCCAGGCGATTACTTCTCATGGCAGAGCACTTGTTTGACTTTAGTTTTATGTTTGTTTAATAACTTCGTGGCAATCACTGATCAGCTGCAGGGGAAAAATAAATATAAATATATACATACATATATATATACATATATATATATATATATATATATATATATATATATACAGTATCCACTCAATTTAACAGCCTATATGGGGCTGAGCCCAAGTCGTTATTTACGGAGCTCCGTTATTTCCGACGTTAAGTCGGGTCGGGTAATTTTTCAAGTAACATTCAGGTAGGATATATTTTACACTGTATAACTAAAATTAAATAAAGTTCATTGTGTAATTGCATTCCAATTTAGTGCACGGCCGACGATTAAGCCAGTTGCTGGCTGCTGCATGGATGATGTGTAAACACGCTCTGATCAAGTCCAGATGGGTGGGAAAAAATTGATTCATTCCTTTGTATTGAAAAATATTTCATGTATCAATCAGCGAGTTAATATTGTCTTAATAAAATTTTAGAGATGTGTTTTGATTTACCCTGAACAGTGCAGGTAATGTATTTTTAATGTTACGACACAGGCTGTGGCGGCCATGCCATAACAATGGCGATCGAGCCTTGTCACTGAGAGCTAGCCAAGACGAAATATTTTGAGCTCACCTTTTCTCTGCTGATGATAGAATATACATTTGCAGAGACTAATATGTAGCTTTTGTTGAAAAAAAACAACTAATATCTTGTAATACTATAATAAAATTGGTAAATTGACTGACTTTTAATGTTACAACACAGGCTGTGGCGGCCATGCCATAACAATGGCGATCGAGCCTTGTCACTGAGAGCTAGCCAAGACGAAATATTTTGAGCTCACCTTTTCTCTGCTGACGATAGAATATACATTTGCAGAGACTAATATGTAGCTTTTGTTGAAAAAAAAAAAATTAATATCTTGTAATACTATAATAAAATTGGTAAATTGACTTACTTTTAATGAAGCTGAAGATTACGAAGCTGTGATGATTACGTCATCCTCTGCAGCGCTTGTTTTATATGTACAATTATTTTCAGGCACTCACTTCACACAACAGCTAGCCTTACTACTAATTCACATGAGTTCTAATTCTACTTCACTATTGACAATTATTTCTACTGTATATTTACACTGTACAGTATCTTTTTGTCTAGGCTTAATTAATCATTAACACTTACAATACTGTACTCTATCAATACTTTTTACACTAATTTATATGCCTTTCAATCATATTTTATATCGTTAGTGGATGACTTGTCACGACTTGGTGGGAATTCAGCATCGGCGGGTGCAACATGGCTTGTAGAGCATTCGTTGCTGGCGGATGTTCCACGACTTGTCGATGGGAATTCAGCATCGGCGGGTGCAGCATGGCTTGTAGAGCATTCATTGCTGGCGGATGCTCCACGACTTGTCGATGGTAATTCAGCATCGACGGGTGCAGCATCGCTTGTCGACGAAGATTTTTCACGAACCGTTGAAATCATGAATTTATCTATTTTTGTCTGAATCTGATTTTCTCTGGCTAACGTTTTGAGACATTGCTTTAAGGCTGTAAGGTGTACATAAAAATTTCCAATAACCTCATGTTTACTTTTTATTGAATATTCAATGAGTTCCTCAACTTGTTCCAATCTTTTCTGATATCCGACACCTCTAGGCAGAGCCTCACCAACATCGTCCGAGTCATCATCAGAGTCATCAGAGTCATCAGAGTCATTTCCGAGAACACTTTGCGCAATCTGTTCTTCAGTTAACAATTCATAACCAGGATCGTAATCATTTTCTAACCATTCATTGATATCATTCACTTGTACACCCTGACCAGCTTGGAGCAACATTGTTCGGATCGTTTCTTCAAACCCTTCAAAATCATTGGCTTCATTTTCAAAACCTTCGAATTCACTATCAGATACTGCTGCTTCACATCTAGGCCTCTCTGTTAACAGTTTCTTCCATGAATTTGTTAGTGTGGTTTCTTTCACTTTATTCCAAAGCCTAGCCCAGTGGAATATTGCTTCCCTGATTGTGTACTTTTTTAGATTTTCTAGTGTTCTTTGAGCCCTTGTATCCTTTCCTGTCAATTCATCTTCCTCGCTAGGTAAAACAACTAAAACATCTTCAAGCATTGCTGTTTGGTACATACGTTTAGCAGCAAGGATAACACCTTGGTCCATGGGCTGGATCAAGGATGTTGTGTTTGGTGGAAGTGCCATGCATTTTATTCTGCCATCCCTTGAAATTAACTTGCTAATGGGATGAGCAGGAGCATTATCTAGCAGCAACAATGCCTTAACCTCACTGGCCTTTATTCCACATTTGTTGATCTGGAATTCTCTGACTTCTTTGCAAAAGTGGTTTTCAAACCAGTCCGTAAATATTATTTGATTAAACCATGATTTCTTAGAATTGTAATATATTACAGGTAATGCCTGCATTATATTTTTTAAGGCTCGAGGATTTTTAGACTTGCCTACCACGGCACATTTTGTCCTGTGAGAGGCATCAGCATTAGCACAAAGCAAGACTGAGAGCCGTTCCTTGCTTATCTTTCGTCCAGGAATATTTTCCTGCATCCTACTGGTTAAGGATGTACTTGGTACAGCTCGCCACATAAACCCAGTCTCATCAGCATTATATACTTGATATTTCCTTAAATTATTACTGACAATGTACTCGTTTAATTTAGCCTTGAATGAATCAACATTAGTGGGATCAGCACTTGACGCCTCACCAGAAATTTTTTTGGTGTTTGAAATGTTATGCCGAGCCTTAAATCTTCCAACCCACCCATCACTTGCACTGAAATCTTTTATACCTAATTGAATGGCAAGTTTACTTGCTGCAACTTTAAGCTCTTCAAATCTTATTGCCATGCCAATTGTGCGGTGCTGAATAAACCACTTATACACTGCAGCATCCAATTGTGGATACTGACCAGACTTTACTGTTTTTCTCGAACATGCAGCACCAGAAGTAGCACACTCTGTTGTGCTCACATATTTTAATAGAGTATCCTTCTGTTTCTTGATGTCACTTACTGTACTTTTCCCGATGTTAAACTCTGCTGCTGCTCGTGCATGAGAATATCCTTTATCAAGTTTCTTAATTAACTCCAGCTTCTGTGCAACCGTCAGGCGCTTCCTTTGGGTAACTTTTGGCATTTTGTAAATTAAAAAGATCACAATTACAGTACAGTAATATCCTTCACAATTGAAGCTAGCCGCGCGAGTTCACGGTAAACAATGGGAACACATGGCCCGTCGGAGTACATACTAGGTCCGTGGGAAAAAAAATACCTAGTGCCTATACATACTATAAAAGGTATTTAATAAGAAAACAAAGACTTTTGCTTAATAAAAACTGTTTCAAAATATTTTATTAATAATAATTTACAATTTTCTTCATTAAAGTGAATCATTTTAAAAGAAAATTAAGATGTAATATATGACTCTGGACGATCCAGGTCGGTGGCGGCCTGGTCGCCATGTGAGGGGACGCTGATGCCACAACAAACCCAATACCGACTGTCGGTAATATCGACCGCAGACCGGTATAGCAGGCTCTAGCTACTGGGCTCCCAAACCGGTCGTTAATACCAGCAGATCGGTATAAAAGAGGCCGTTAAATTGAGTGGATACTGTATATATATATATATATATATATATATATATATATATATATATATATTATATAATATACTGTATATATGTATTCCTCTTACATAAACACAGATGCAAACTATTTATTTAGAATACTCCCGGTGTGTTTGTCATTAAATTGTTACTTTACTGGCAGCCATTGTCTTGTGTATGTAACAGAGTACGCAGTCACCACACACCCTCTCACATGGTCATCACCCACCCACTACCATCACTTAAATCATCCACCACTTACATCATCATCATCACCCACTACCATCACTTGCACCACCAGCACAGACAGCACCCTGGTATGGCATGTGTCTTGAACTGCTGTGATGACTTGTAGGACAGTTAAGTGTGGTGTACGTAACCCTAGTTCTAGCTAAAGGAGAGGAGTTATTATCACGTTCTTACATTTTTTAATATTGCTTTATGGCACCTATGCATGGTGATTCATATACAGTACTTTATAGTATTCCATATTTACGTATTTGGTGATTGAGTCAGCCCAGGAGCTGGAGCTTCTGGAGGGGAGAAACCACATGCATCTATGGTGGGGGAAAACGAGAGGGTAAATCATTTGGCTAGTGAATCCTTGTTAGGGTCAACTGGGCAGTAGAAGTTTTCATCTCTATTGATTTCTGGCTACGTATACTATATGTATGTATTTATGTATGTGTGTGTGTGTGTGTGTGTATATATATATGTCGTACCTAGTAGCCAGAACGCAATTCTGGCTACTAGGTACGACATATATATATATATATATATATATATATATATATATATATATATATATATATATATATATATATATATATATATATATATAATATATATATATATATATATATATAATATATATATATATATATATAATATATATATATATATATATATATATATAATATATATATATATATATAATATATATATATATAATATATATATATATATATATATATATATATATATATGTCGTACCTAGTAACCAGAACGCACTTCTCAGCCTACTATGCAAGGCCCGATTTGCCTAATAAGCCAAGTTTTCCTGAATTATTATATTTTCTCAAATTTTTTTCTTATGAAATGATAAAACTACCCATTTCATTATGTATGAGGTCAATTTTTATTTATTGGAGTTAAAATTAACGTAGATATATGACCGAACCTAACCAACCCTACCTAACCTAACCTAACCTATCTTTATAGGTTAGGTTCGGTTATGTAGCCGAAAAAGATAGGTTAGGTTAGGTTAGGTAGGTTAGGTAGTCGAAAAACAATTAATTCATGAAAACTTGGCTTATTAGGCAAATCGGGCCATGAATAGTAGGCCTAGAAGTGCGTTCTGGCTACTAGGTACGACATATATATATATATATATATATATATATATATATATATATATATATATATATATATATTTTATATATATATATATATATATATATATATATATATATATATATATATATATATATATATATATATATATATATATATATATATATATGTCGTACCTAGTAGCCAGAACGCACTTCTCAGCCTACTATGCAAGGCCCGAT
Source organism: Procambarus clarkii (assembly GCF_040958095.1). NCBI lineage: Eukaryota > Metazoa > Arthropoda > Malacostraca > Decapoda > Cambaridae > Procambarus > Procambarus clarkii. The sequence continues at coordinate 40,659,003 of NC_091163.1, forward strand.
TTGCCTAATAAGCCAAGTTCTCATGAAATAATATATTTTCTCTAATTTGTTTCTTATGAAATGATAAAGCTACCCATTTCATTAGGTATTAGGTCAATTTTTGTTTATTGGAGTTAAAATTAACGTAGATATATGACCGAACCTAACCAACCCTACCTAACCTAACCTAACCTATCTTTATAGGTTAGGTTAGGTTAGGTTGCCGAAAAAGTTAGGTGAGGTTAGGTTAGGTAGTCGAAAAACAATTAATTAATGAAAACTTGGCTTATTAGGCAAATCGGGCCTTGCATAGTAGGCTGAGAAGTGAGTTCTGGCTACTAGGTACGACATATATATATATATATATATATTGTGACAATAATCTCCTTCAAGAGATTGAGCCTGCTCTTCCCTCCAAAATTACGTCTTCACAACTATATAAAAGACTATGGAAGAAATGTCCAACAACGACAACAAACACCAGCAAGGCTTGCCAGGGTGAGCAGAAACGTATGCAACCAGCCACCTGTTCGAACTCCAACCACCAAACTACCCGTTGATCGCTACGACTCCGCTGATTGGTCGCCGGTCTGGCTGCACCTGCCTCGCCCCCCCCCCAATACTACCCGATGTCTGGGGTCGCCCCAACATCAGTCTTCAGAATGTTCCGTGCTTTCGTAGCCAGCACTCCTCCCAGCTAGACGTTAGCGTGTACTGAGAGAGGTGGTGGCTTTAAGCCAATATTCCAGCACCTCCCACTTAACTTTTGTGTTGCACTTCTTGTTATTTTGCCTTAACGTAACTTTTCATTTTGTCATTTAAGTATTCTTATTATTTTGATTCATTGATTTTATTATAAGAATTTGTTTGTGCATTATTTTCATGTTTTGATTTATTTAACGTAATTAAAATTTCATTGTTAAAGTTTTACTTGTGTTTTGTGTGTCTTCTCCTTACCTTACCACAGACGAAGTTCCAGTTTTCTATTTTTTTTTATAACTATGTGACGAGGCCATACCCCTAGCCTTAAACAGCCGAACACCAACGCGTTACCGTCACAAGTTTTATGGGGGCCTGTCCGGGAGCTTCACTCAGGTACTGGTGCCAAGTGGTAATTTATGGTAAGCGTATTTAACTTTGTTAACGTAGCTTTACTATTTTTCATTCAATTTCATTTTTTATAAGGTGCGGTGTATTGTGCATTACGAGAGTAACATATAGTGAAGGTGAGACAACTTTGGATTACGTGGTGACTGTAGGCCGCAGTCATACTCTTAATTGGTCATCTCTCCCTCCATGTTATTACTCGTATTTACCATCTATGTCCCTTGAATATTTCTCATTCTGACAGATCATCATATTGGTACCCTGGTACTGTGGTCTGCCCCGGGTCAAGAGTACCCAATCTTCTGCAATCTGACTGTAGGAGGACAAAGAGGGCCATAGTTCCTCTAGCTCGAACTTTAGTTGCTGAATTGGGACCTCAGCAGCAGTTCTCGTCACCAGTTGACACCTCGCACCCCTACACGTCAGTCAGAGATGATGATACATACAACGGTAGGGAATTAGCTTATTTTTTCAGAGCACAAAAGTTCGCTAATTCTGTAAGTATCATATTAAATTCAGTAGGAAAAACTTGCTTTATGTCCTATAGAGACTTGGCAAGGTATGCCTACATCCTTGGACTACCAATTTTACTTTTGAAGCATTTAACTGTTTCATTTGTTTTCGAAACTTTGTTTCATTTGTTAGTAGGATTTTCTTGCCCTTATTCTCTTACATGAGTACCGGGTACAAGATTTCCTGCGCCCTTGATTTAATTTAATCATTTAATATCTTTCACTTAACGTTAATTGTTAAAGATCACACAGGATAGGTACCAGTTGCCACGTTGTCCTGTTTCTGACATTTCATTATTGAACATTTGTGTACCTTTATTTGCTAATTTCACCATGTTTCGTCTCCAAACTTTCCGTGCAAATCCAGCAGGTGAAATAGGGACTTTAAGTCGTGCCAAGAGGACTGAACTACAAACTCTTGCACATGAGTATCAACTAGAAGTTCCCTACCAAGCCAACAAAAATGACCTACACAACCTGTTGCTGGATTACTATTTAGAGCAAGGTAAGATAGACTCTGAAACTCATGAAACTTACTATATTGCAGATAAAACTGATTTGGCAACGCTGAAACTCAAACTAGAGCTGGCCAAGATTGAACGTGAGCAGCAAAGGGAAGCCCGCGAACAGCAAAGGGAAGCAGCTGACATACGAAGGGAAGAAATCACCCTCAGAGAACGTGAAGCTGCCTTGAGGAGAGAAGAACACGAACGTGGACTCGCCCTCCAGGAACGTGAGGTTGCACTACTCCAGGAGCGGGAACGAGTACAGCTTGAAACCAAACGACGCGAGTTGGAGATGCAACGCGAACATGACAAGCAACAAGCGACTCTGGCTCTAGAGTGTCGTCAACGGGAATACACGTTGGAAACTTCACACCTCGCTCAACGCCAGCAAGCTACTGCCAATCTTCCCGTCAGTTTTAATATATCACATGCAAGTAAGTTAATGCCATCCTTTGTAGAAGCAGAAGTTGATGTGTTCTTTACCACCTTTGAAACCCTTGCTAATCAACTCAGTTGGCCTGTCGACCAATGGGCCACACTTCTCAGAGTCCATCTTACAGGTAGAGCTGCAGTCACACTCAGTACTTTGGCGTCTGAGAATGACTACTACACTCTGAAACAAGCAGTGTTGGACGCCTACCTCCTCTCTACTGAAAGTTATAGAAGGAAATTCCGTGACCACCTGAAGGCAAGTACCACTACCTTCCTCGAGTTTGCTAACACGAAACGGAGGTATTTCATGAAATGGCTGGAAGCAGCACATGTCTCTACTTTTACAGAACTCGTCAACCTGATGCTTGTTGAAGAATTCTTGAGACGTGTGCCGCCTCCTGTCCGCCTCTACTTAGCAGATAAAGAAGAAACCGACTACCTGAAGTGTGCTAAGTCGGCTGACACTTACAGCCTCATCCACCGGCTGACACCTGAACCATCCTCCAGTAAGAAGTCGTGGTACAGTTACGAAAAGGTGAGCCCCGATCAAGCTGGTTCACAACTGTACTGCAAGTATTGTAGACTCTATGGACATACCATAGACAAGTGTGGTAAGTCTCAATACAAGGGAACCACTGACCAACAACGACCCAAACCAACTCCTCCTAAGTCCGGTAAGCCTGTGATGAATGTTGGTGTTGATGTTAAT